>NC_081853.1:3361798-3476798 GCF_963259705.1 Myotis daubentonii | reverse complement strand
AGCACTTATCTCCCTCAAACTAACCAAAAAATCTGAGAGGAAGAAATACTTCTAAGCTCTTTTTATGAGGCCAGCATTAACGTAACTCCAAAATCAGATAAAGACACTACAAAGAAAGAGAATTATGGGCCAATATCCATGATGAACATAGATGCTAAAATCCTCAACAAAATACTAGAAAGTCACATCCAGCAATATATTAAAAAGTTCATACACCATGACCAAGTCAGATTTACTCAAGGGATGCATGGCTGGTACAATATTCACAAATCAATAAATGTGATTTATCACATAAACAAACTGAAAGACAAAAATCACGTGACTATATCAGTTGACACAGAAAAAGCATTTGACAAAATCCAACACCCATTTTAAAAACTCTCAGCAAAGTGGAAATAGAGGGATCATACCTCAACATAATGCAGGCCACATATGACCAACCTACAGGCAATATCATACTCAATGGGCAAAAGCTAACATCATTTCCCCTAAGAACAGGAACAAGACAGGGGTGTCCACTTTCACTACTCTCATTCAGCATAGTACTAGAATTCCTAACCACAGTGGTCAGACAAGAAGTAGAAATAAAAGGCACCCAAATTGGAATGGAGGTAGTAAAACTCTCATTATGCCAAGATGACATGTATTGTACATAGAAAACCCTAAAGACTCCACCAAAAAACCCCACTTGATTAAATAAATGAATTTGACAATGTAGCCAGATACAAATTTAATACCTAGAAATTGATGGCATTTTTATAGACCATAATGAATTCTCAGAAAGAGAAACTAAACAAAAAATCCCATTTACCATTGCAACAAAAAAATTAAGGTACTTAGTTTTTAACTAAGGAGGTAAAAAACTTGTCCTGAGAAAACTACAGGACACTGAAAAAAGAGATAGAGGAAGATTTAAACAAGTTGAAGAATATATCGTGTTCATGATTTGATAGAATGGACATCATTAAAATGTCCATACTACCCAAAGCAATATACAGACTCAGTGCGATCCCTATTAAAATATCAAAGGCATATTTCCCATATCTAGAAAAAATATTCCACAAATTTATATGGGACCAAAAAAGACCCTGAATAGCCCCAGCAATCTTGAGAAAGAAGAACAAAGTTGGAGGAATCACAATACCAGACATCATTTTATACTAAAAAAGCCGCCGTAATCAAAACAGCATGATATTGGCACCAGGAACAGGCATATAGATCAATGGAACAAAACAGAGACCCCAGAAATCGACCCTCGTCATTGAGCTCAATTAATATTTGACAAAGGAGACAAGAACTTACAATGGAGTCAAGACAGTCTCTTCAATTAGTGGTGTTGGGAACTTGTACAGCTACATGCAAAAAAAACGAAGGAGGAGGGACCTGCTTCATGTGGGGCTGGAAGGAGGGAGATGATGATTAATTCAACTTGAAATCTACAAATCTCCAGGACATTGTGAACCTGCCTGAAATTAGCATGATTAAAGGTGCCTCTCACAGTGTTTTGGTGAGGATGTGATGGGGAACTAAATTAAAAATCAGTAGCCTTTTCGCATATAACATATTTCATTAACCTAATTTGAAAATTGAATACATTGAACCTAAAAATTCAACCTAGGTTTTCTTAAAAAAAAAAATGGCACCAACGTTGATGGTATTCTAAAGTTGGAAACAAATTTTTAAGAGAATAGTTGAGTTTCAGAACTCTACCTGGATAGGATATTAACTAGACTTATTCTGGTGATCATTTCACAATATATAAACATTTCAAGTCATTATGTTGCACAACTGAAATTAATATGTTTCATGGCAATTATACCTCAAAAATAGGTGCTCAGAAAATAAATTCTACCCGGATAAAAATGAGGCTATTTTAAGGTATTTCTTCAAAACTACCTGAGACAGTAAAGAAAGGATTATGGCTCAGTTGTAAAAACCCTGTGACCTATTTTGGGTAATAATTACACATTAGGTCAGTGAATTAAACATTATAATTTGTATGATCTCTCCAGTGACTGAACGTACAAACATCACATTCTTAAATAGGAGTGAGGTATGGCTTAAAATTTTCAGGAAAGTATTTGTTTTAAAATCATGTATATTTCTAGGAATGTAGTCACCATCTTATAAATATTTACGTCTGCAAAGAGATATTGATAAATTGTTTTTAGCTCACATGCATAGCTATCAAGAAATGTTCCAGTTTTTACTGGTGTGTGTCTATGCCAGTCAATATGGTCCAAATGGTTTGCTTCCCTCACTGTCTATTTTAAAAGTCCCATGATAGAGGTGGATGGATATAGCTCATATTTGAGGGTCCAATCTTATCAAATAATGTCACTAGTGCCTCTCTTCAACAGCACTTTTGCTAAATAAAGGCCTTCATTTCCTCTTCTGCCTTTGCATAGAGCTGTATCTTCAACTGTGATTTCTCTGGGTATCTTCTCTTGTCACCAAGTCTAACGACTGATGGCAAATAAGCTACAGGTTCTGATGAACGAGCATGGAGCAAGGGGGAACGAGGAGTGGCGGGAAGCCATACAACACTATATCTTAAGTTAATCATTAAATGAGAAATAAGTCTCAAACATTGAATGTGTTTTTTCATGCTATTCTTTAAATGTGTTTTGTTTTTTTCTGGGAGGATAGAGAAATACAAAAATACAGTTTTAAACACATCTTCACTTACATTATTTTGCTTTTAACTACAAAGTTTTCATAGAAACACAGTTGCCTAGATTTTTATTAGCCTGACTCGCTTGGAAAGTGTTTTTAGGAAAGCGGGCTTCTCATTTGGTAGGGCTGTTACCTGACCCTCTCTGGTCCTGAAGCAGTTAGTTTGTCTCAGCCTTTTAAGCATTTTACTGTCGGGATATCCTGGAGTTTCTTTCCCTATCAAAGATCTAGATTTAAGGAAATACATTTCAAATATTAAAATAAAACATAACAGAATATTCCAAAGAGATGACTCTGTCAGTGAAGAAGGTGGTAGTGTTTCCAGCACTCTAACTATGGCAGCTTTCTTGCTTCATAGTCAGAAAAAAGGCAATGGTTGCTGTACAAGACACAGGAAAACATGCCCCTTTGTCCCAGAAGCCTCATCTCTTAAGTGTAGGGTCCTGAAGTGACTTTAACCTTCCTTCTCCGCTCACCTGTGCCCTGGCTGTAGGAGCATGATCTCCCAGGTGCAGGGCGTGCTGCCCTCCTCCGCTCACCTGGGCGTGATCTCCCAGCAGCTGAGTGGTTGCGCTGCCCCTCACAGGACAAGGGAAAGAACCAGTGTGTTCCGTGACTTGATGCCATGCACAGACTCAGGAGGAGCCGCTCAGACCTTTGAGAACAAGATGAAAAGGCTTAGCAGCAGGGAAAACATCAGGAGAATATCCCAATAAAATAATTGTGGGTCCGTGGCACACATTACCAAGAGATTCTGTGCAACCTTATTATCTGGAGATTTTAATGACTAACATACAACAATTTTTGTCAGATAATTGATGTGAAGTGCTGCCCAAAAGCTGAGGCTGAATGAACCCACCTTCACACATCTTTTCAGGCCTTTCAGTTCTATGATTTGTGCATTGTATTATTTAGCAAAAATAATAAAGAACTAAATATGCTTTGTATTGTATGTGGCATTAACTACTTTTGTGTGTTAATGTGGTACCTGCCAATTACTTGCATTAACGCAAATGGCTAAAATATACAAATTAAGTTATGAACACACTGCTACATTTAACAGATTAACTGAAAATCTGCAAAGATTTTAAGAGTATATTAAACGCATAAAAACCATTTCCTTGACCTTGAGCTGGTAGGCTACACTTCCCCCGAAAGGTATGAGGTCTTAGAGTCCTGAATGTGTTCTGAGTGCAGCAAGGGAAATGTAACGCACATTGAGAAAGTGCATCATCACCACATTATGTGTCTGGGAATCACGATCACAATGAACCTTCATAATTTTCTCAGAGTCACCAAACTGTCTATGAAGGACAGATAGTCTCTTAGTCCATTCAGGCTGTTGTAAGAAAATACCACAGACCAAATAACCAATATCAAGGGTGACGTAAATAGCAGACACTTGCTTCCCACAGTTCTGGAGGCCAAGGTGCTGGACAAGACCAAGGTGCTAGACAATCTGGGTTCTAATGAAGGCTTCCTTCCTTCCTTCCTTCCTTCCTTCCTTCCTTCCTTCCTTCCTTCTTTTCTTTCTTTCTTTCTTAAATATATTTTTATTGATTTCAGAGAGGAAGGGAGAAGGAGAAAGAGATTAAAACATCAATTACGAGAGAGAAGCTTTGATCGACTGCCTCCTGCATGCCCTCTACTGGGGACTGAGCGCACAACCCGAGCATGTGCCCTTGACCGGAATCGAATCCAAGACCCTTCAGTCTGCAGGCCGATTCTCTATCCACTGAGCTAAACCAGCTAAGGCGTCCTTTCTTGCATGTGTCCTCCTCCTGGCTGTGTGTGCACATGCTCTTTCCTTGGTGCAGGCACATGGAGAGACATTGCTCCCTTCCTCTTCCTGTGAGGGCACTGCTCCCATATGAGGGTTCTTCTCACCACTCATTAAAATGTCATTAGCTCCCAAAGGCCCACCTCCAAATATCATCACAGTGGGTGGGGCTGGGCTCAACATGCATTTGAAGGGGAACAATTCAGTGCATAGTAAATATTTTAGGCTTTCTGGGAAACAAGGTCTTTGTCACAATTACTCAGCTCTGTCATTGTTATCTTATAATCTACACTAATAAAAGAGAAAAATGGTAATTGGCATACGACGATACCCTTTTCATTGGCTAATCAGGGCTATATGCAAATTAACTGCCAACTAAGATTGGCAGTTAACTGCCAACAAGATGGCGGTTAATTTGCATATGTAGGCACAATGCAGGGAGGCGAAAGGGAAAGCAGGAAGAAGCCCCCTGCCACTGACAGTGATCGGAAACCCAGGGGGGAGCTAAGAGCTGGGGGGCAGGGCAAAGGCGGCCCTGGGGCCGCCTTTGACCTGCCCCCCAGCCATGATCGGAGAATCAGGCGCCTTTGCCGCCCTGGCCAGTGATAGCAGGAAGTAGGGGTGGAGCCAGCGATGGGAGCTGGACACGGTCGAAGATGGCAGTCCCGGGAGCTAGGGGTCCCTTGCCTGGGCCTAAAGCGGAGCCCACGATCGCGGGGCCGCTGCAGCTGCGGGTCCCTGCTGCCCGAGCCGGACGCCTCAGACAGAGGCGTTAGGCCTGGGCAGGGGCGGAGCCTGCAACCACAGGGAGCTGGGGGTCCCCTGCCCAGGCCTGACACCTCTGCCGGAGGCCTCAGGCCTGGTCAAGGGGCCGATCCGGTGATTGGTGATCGGAGGGTGATGAGGGTCAACTCCTCTGGCCGAGGCATCAGGCCTGGGCGGGGGACTGAGCCGGGGATTGGGGGGATATGATGGTCCCCTTGCCCAGGCCTGAAGCCTGGGTCAGAGGCGTCAGGCTTGGGCGGGGGGTGGAGCAAGCGATCAGAGGGAGATGGGGGTCCCCTACCCAGGCATGATTCCTGGGCCAGAGGCCTCAGGCCTGGGCGGGGGCCAGAGCCAGTGATTGGGGGGAGATGGGGGTCCCCTGTCCAAGCCTGACACCTCTGGCGGAGGCGTCAGGCCTGGGCAAGGGGCCGATCAGGTGATCAGAGGGTGATGGGGGTCTACACCTCTGGCTGAAGCATCAGGCCTGGGCAAGGGGCAGAGCCAGCAATCGGAGGGGTCTGGGGGTCCCCTGCCCAGGCCCGATGCCTGGGCCAGAGGCATCAGGCCTGAGCTGGGGGCAGAACCAGTGATGGGGGGAAATGAGGGTCCCCTGCCCAGGCCTGACACCTCTGTCAGAGGCATCAGGCCTGGGCAAGGGGCCGATCCTGTGATTGGAGGGTGATGGGGGTCAACGCCTGAGGGCTCCCAGTATGTGAGAGGGGGCAGGCTGGGCTGAGGGACAATCCCCCTCCCCACACACACACACACACACACACCCAGTGCACGAATTTCATGCACCGGGCCCCTAGTCTGTATAATAAAAGCCTAAGTGACCGTACAGTGCAAGGACCGGAGGCTATGATGCACACTGACCACCAGGAAGCAGCTCCTGTGTTGAGCATCTGCCCCCGGTGGTCAGTGTACTTCCACAAGGGGAGTGCCACTCAGCCAGAACCCAGGCTCATGGCTGGCAAGTGCAGTGGTGGTGGCAGGAGCCTCTCCTGCCTCTGTGGAAGTGCTAAGGAGGAGCGAGCCAAGTGCTAAGGAGCAAGTGGGCGGTAAGGAGTGAGGGATCCTGATTGGAAGGATGTCCAACTGCCGGCTTAGGCCTGATCTCTGGGGGGATTGGGCCTAAGCCGGCAGTCAGATATCCCCCAAGTGGTTACAGGCTTCAAGAGGGCGCAGGCCGGGCTGAGGGACCACCCTCCCACCCCCGTGCATGAATTTCGTGCACCGGGCCTCTAGTATATAGTAAATGGACATGACTCTGTTCCAATTAAACTTTATTTACAAAAACAAGCAGCTAGCAGGGGTTTGCCCACTAGTGCTAGTTTGCCAACCTTTGATCTGGTGACAAATATTACCTTCATCTGAGGAAGTCAGAAGTGAAGCTCCAAAAGCTTATTTCACTTACTTACCCAAGGTCCCCTAGATAAATCATAGATTGTGAATCCAAATTAGAACTAATCAAAGTTATTTTAAAATATGTCTATTAATAAACTATAGTAATATAAAAAATAAAGTGATTTAATTATTCACTTTCTACTAGGCTGTTCCGGAAGCCCTAGATATGTAATTCACTGCCTACCTTCTGCATGCCCTCTTCTGCGAGTCCCTGTGCTACCCGGAGCCCTCCTGAGAAACTGTGGTCTCTGACCCTGGCCCTTGCAACAGCTGATTGAAGATGAGAACTTGACCTACCTGTATGTTTCCCATAATTTATGACTTGTCTGGCCTAGTGTGAACTGGAATGGGTACAATGGATTCCTCTCTTGGGAACTTGGTCTTAGAGAAACAAAATTCTTGTTTGGAAAGGGTTACTAGAACTGAAAGGTTATGAGTGAAGGGTATTTGAAGACCTAGAATATGAGTCAGTAGAAGTTGGGATTGAGGTGATGGGTATGGGAAAGGGTGTTTGTGCGTGTGTGTGTGTGTGTGTGTGTGTGTGTGAGAGAGAGAGAGAGAGAGAGAGAGAGAGAGAGAGAGAGAGAGAGAGAGAAAGAGGTAGAGAGAAATGCCCTTAATAAATGGAGAAAAATTTCATTACTGAATTTTCAGTTTCTGATTCTAGTCTTTGTGAAGCCCAGATGAGCCTTATTTGGGTCTATGTATACTTGCGTGGTACCATTAAAATGAACCTCCATTTCTTTTTTTAATATATTTTATTGAATTTTTACAGAGAGGAAGGGAGAGGGATAGAGAGTTAGAAACATCGATGAGAGAGAAGCATCGATCAGCTGCCTCCTACACACCCCCTCCTGGGGATGTGGCTATAACCATGGTACATGCCCTTGACCAGAATCGAACCCAGACTCTTCAGTCCCCAGGCCGACGCTCTATCCAGTGAGCCAAACCGGCTAGGGCAAACCCCCATTTCTTTAATCCAAGCTTGAGTTGGGACTTGATCCTTGAATAAATGGACCTTGATTAGCCAATGAAGTTCTGAGGTATCCTTTTTCTATTCTGCTTCCTGGTATCACCTCCCATATAAACTATCTGCACCAAATCCTTGTCCCAGGATCTGCCTTTAGGAGAATACACACTAAGACCATAATTGACTTATAATTTTCACATATAACAGTTTATGTTCATTAACAATACTTTTTGCTCTCTGGGTCTGAAACTGTTCTGCATGATAAAGGGTAGAACATCTGATGAGAGAGAAATCTTCCCCTAAAAATTCTCCCCTTCCCACACAGAGTCATGCCAATCATTTCTTCATACACTTTAGAATGGTTTACAGATTTAAAGAAACGGCTTATGTAATGTTTTTCACACACACACACACACACACAAATTGATTTTGCCTCTATCAACAGTGTTTTTGCCATTGATGGAGTGATTTGTGGAATCAGTTAATGACTATTACGAAGAGCATATTTCTGATCTTAAGGCTGACTTGCCCGTCTTACTGAGCTGTCCTAGAATGCTTGCCAGGAGGGGCCTTAGACCTGATCTGCCCTGGTCTTTATTTCAGAGTTGAGGAAACTAAGGCCCAGTGGAATTTAGTAACTCTTCCAAGACTATAATTCACAACAGAGATAAATTTAGAATTCAAATCAATTAGTTTTTCAGTACACAAGGCTCTCAGCTAACAGTTTTCAAAGCTAAATATAATGTTTGACTCTTTTCCTTTCATAATTTTTTTTCAAATTTTATCTATGAAACTGCAGGTTCTGTTATTCTTCTGTGCTATTCTCATGCTGGACTGGAATCAGGTGGCACAGAAGCTATTGTTACAGCCCCAAAACAGTGTCTGGCATTTTCAGTGGCACAATGGAGGCTTTAATCATAAGCATTCTAGTCAACAGACGGTTCGGGACAAGAAGCTGAAGTACCATCAGTCCCACCCCGGGAACCTGCATGGGATCCCACTCTATACATGGAAACCGCACAATTAGGCGCATTAATAATAGAGACTCTCCAAGAATATCTCTGCCTCAAACCAAGCCAAGCATTTGCAAAGCAGCCAGAAATGTGTTCTTGCAGGCTTCCCTTTGACTCTCACTTGTTTTCTCACCAACTGCTGCCCCGCTTTTTGCCCTGGATCCAGCCCCATTACCGAAGGTGCCAGGCAAGCCCTGCAATCGAATTGTCTGAAAATGAACAACACAGAGTCAGCTAGCGAGGAACACATACTGTAACACTCCACGGCGCCTGTTAACGTCGTATTCCCAATGAACGTGAACAATTCAGACAACTGACTAAAAGGCGCCTCCCGGGAGAAACCAGAGCGGACAGGTGACCCTGAAGGAGACTTTTGTGGCCAGGCAGGCTGAGAGAGGTTGCTCACTGTCCCTGGAGAGCATGGGGAAGTGTTGACACACTCACTGCTTAATGCGGCCAAGAAAGAGTTTGTTCCAGGAAGGACAATGAGCATGCAGACAACAACCAGCTATGCTTCCCACAGACTAGGAAATCCAGGCCACGAGTCCAGGGAACTAGCCAGCCACGCTCTCCATCGACTAAGGAATCCAGGCCACAAGTCCAGGGGACTCACAACACAGCTTTGGCAAGGATGAGCTTTTTGAGGACTTTTCCAAAGCTCAATGACATCAAATAATTAGTCCATTTTCCTGAGACATTAATTTGAATGTCATGTTCTATGAGGCTGAGACTTGGGCACAAGTCACTTAGTGCATTAGTACAACATTGGAAAATCCAGGAAAAATCTCTGTCCACCACCAACCATCTTACTAGACCTGTCCTTAACCCTGATTTCTGTGTGTGAGGATTGACCATGCGGAGGTGAGTCCCGCATGGCTGTTCCCATCACTGACATGGCTGCTTTAAAGGCGAGAGGCACAGCTCAGGCACCACCCTGCTGGCAAAGGAGGCTTCAGCCTCTATAGCCTCGTACCTCTCTCATTTGCAAGTAGTTAAGGTTTTGTTTGTTGTTGTTGTTGTTGTTTTACAGACTTTTAGTAACCCCAATTCTAGAACATCTTCCTGGTCCAGCAACATCTAGCTTTCTCTGGTTAGTCAGCGTCTCCTCCTCGGCACTATTGCCGTGCCATGCTGGGTATGCTTGTCTGGGTGGAGCTGTGCTGGGCACTGTAAGATGTTGAGTATCATTTCTGGACCCCACATGCACCCCAGTTATGACAACCAAAAATGTCTCCAGATGTCACCGCATACGCTCTGGAAGGGGAAGCACTGCTTCATGACAAGGGTTCAAGAGCAAGCATAGTATAGTGGGAAAGTGATCCCAAGACAGTATGGTGGTAGAAAACTGTAGTTAGTTAGGGCTTTCCAGAGAAACTGGACCAACAGGACATCTATGTCATCATCCGTCTATCTAGAGAGAGAGTGAGTGAGGGGGAGATTAAGGAATTGGCTCATACAATTGTGGCGGTGCCAGCACAAAATCTGCAAGGTAGGCCCACAGGATGGCGGTCCAGGGAAGGATCAGTGTTGCACTTCAAGTCTGAAGGCATCTGCTGGCAGAATCCTGTCTTCTTCACAAGGGAGTCTTGTTCTACTCAGGCCTTCAGCTACCTGGATGACCCCACCCACATTGCAGAGCATAATCAGCTTTACTCAGGCTGCTCATTTAAATGCTAATCTGATGTAAACAATACTTCCGCAGAAACAGGTAGAATAATGCCGACCCAATATCTGGGAACCATGACCAGCCACATTGACACATAAAATGATCCCTCACAGAAAGGAAAGAGGAACAGTAATGGCAAGTAATTAGAGTTCTTACCATTTCCCATTGCTCATTAATCGAGGTCTGTTCCCAAGGGGCTTTAATGTGCTGGCTCTTCGGCCTGCTGCATACCCAGGAAGGGCAGGTCTGGCGGCTGGGACCCAGAAGGATGTGTGAAAAACAGGTAAGTGGCTGGAGGTCTATGGGCAAGACACGGCCAGCATCTGCTATAGCTCCGAGCAGTCCGTCACTAACTGGTCCCAACCTCTGGCTGGTGTTAGGACTCCCGCAGTGGCTGTGCTGTCATCATTGATGGGCCACTTCTTTCCACACTCCCAAAGCTGACTTTTAAAAAATTGTAGTAAAATACACATTACACAAATTTTATCATCTTAACCCTTTTAAGTGTATAGTTCAGTGGTTAAGTACATGCTTATGACCACCATCCATCCACAGAACTTCCTCATCTGGCAAAACTGAAGCTACACCCATTAAACACTAACTCCACACCCTCTCCCCCCACACCTGCGGGATCTCTCTTCTACTTTCTATCCCTATGAATTTGGCTCTGAGAGCCTCACATAAGAAGAACAACACAATCTTTGTTTTTTGTGACTAGCTAATTTCACTCAGCATAATGTCCTCAAGGTTCATGCATGTGTCAGAATCCCATTGCTTTTAAGGCTGAATAGCATTTCATTGTAAGTTTATGCCCTGTTTTGTTTGCCCACCTGTCCATAACTGAACATTTGGGTCCTTCCACTTTTGGCTATTGGGAATAACAACATGGGCATACAAATGTCTCTTGAATTTCCTGCTTTTAATTCATGGGGTTTAGACCCAGAGATGGAATTGCTGGATTGATTATCCCTTGACTTTCCTACTTACCAAGTAAACCCAGTGTGGGAACCAACCACTGTGCTTACACAGGAAACAGATTGGCTATCAATTTCAAAAGTCTGGGTCATCAGTTACACAACTCCCGTCACATTGAGCTGCTTTTGAGTAGAAAACACATCTGTGAATTGTACATAATACCACAGCTTCCTGTCCTAAAAACAGTTCACTTTATCTCCTTCGTCTTCTGAAGAGCCTTGTTTATGAAATTCCTGTCTTCTGAGGTTCTTGAAAGATCTCAAGTGAGTTGTTCTCATAAATGAAGGCAAAACCATTGCCTGGCAAAGTCTGTGACTGACAACATCTTTTTTTAGTTACCTGAGTTCTGTGCCTTAGTTCTCCAGCACTTTCCACTTTCTCTTTGTTTCCAGAGCTTTGCAGCAAACTGCTATTTAGCAAAGAGAAGCCAGATTCCGAGCTAGGCCAAACCCCAGCTGCAGCCGCTTTCTTTGTGTTGTTGGTACCAGCATCACATCCCACCTGGACAGACCTGCCAAATTTTTTGAATTTCCTAGAGGAGGTTTTTATTCTGTCTGCTTGTCTGCACATGTATACAGAACCTGTAATTATATAATAGGTGAACTTACTGGTGTGCTATTGTGCTTTCTTTTCTTTTTTTAAACCAGCTGAATTGGTCCTTTTTATACTTTGAGCCTATTGTTACCTTTATGACTGTTACAGTTTCCTTCCCCTGGCTTCTGATACTTACAGCCTTTATGCCAGCAACTAAATATTTGTGTAAAAAATATTTAAAATAATTTGTCTTCCAGTGAAATCTTAAAATGTATACTTCTAGCTGTAATCTAAATGCTTTAGTATTATAACTTCAAATTACTGTTAATAAAATTAGTTTGTTTTTAAAATATGTTATCCAATTTTAGAGAAGAAAGATTACCTATGAAAGTCATCAAAAATTAAGAATACAGTCATCCCTCCATATCCACGGAGGATTGGTTCCAGGACATTATGTTGAATGAAATTAGCTAGTCACAAAAAAACCTGAAAACAACATTCAATGACGCTTAAGTCCCTTATAAAAAATGGTATAGTATTTGCATGTTACTTACATATACCTTCCTGCATGCTTTAAATCATCTCTAGATTATTTATAATACCTCATACAATGTAAGTAAATGCTGTGTAAATAGTTGCTACACTGTGTGGCTTACAAATAATGACAAAAAAAACCGGTCCATACTGTTTCGTCCAGAGGCGATCATCACCATCACGGACCTCATGTAAGGAGACATCAATAGCAATGTAACTTTATTTGAAAGCGTTTTTGATTTGTGGTTTGCTAAATCCACCAATACAGACCCACAGATACCAAGGGCTGACTGTATATATTTAATTCTTTACTTAAAGGTCCATGTCATCTAATATGTGAGAGTCCTAATCTACCCTTAATTCAGTAAGTGTTCTGTGCCTAAGATATCGCATGGGCCTTGTTGAGCAGTCAAACAGAATATGGAAACAGAGTGCACCAAGTGCTTGATAAAATCTGTTGCTTGATCAAGACGCTTACTATGTTTTTAAAGAGGGAAGGGTTGCTATGTTTATTTCATGACACTGCACAGTCTGCCTTCAGTGTGGCAGTCTTTCCTTCAAACTTGCTAATTTCCTGAGGGCTACCACAAAGTTCTTCATTCCGGTGGGTTTTGCCTAAGATCTACGAAATATTTTGTTATAGAACTACCATTTTGTCCTTTCTATGTTCTTAACCAAAACGGCAAGCTTGAAGAAAAGTGGGTGAGATATGATTCCCTTCTAACTTTCGACACTCAGTAAATGTTGAACTTGAAGTGTTTAGAACAGGTACCTGGAACACAGTCAGCTTTTTGAATTATTGGGTGTTGATGTTATTACTATTAGAGTTGCTGTGAGAATTGTTGTTTGTCAACCTTAAACAGATTACAAGTGATTTTAGATTAGTTCTTTGTGGGCATGTCTGAGGTGGCTCTTTAATGGAAGAGCAGGCATAATGAATCAGTAACAACTGATGTTGAGGTTTTACCTCGGAGCGAGAACTCGCGGACAGCCAAATGTAACCACTCCTCCTATTCCAGTCTTGGATCGATGTCATCCCTCTTTCCCCATCTTCATCTTTACAGCCGGTGCAGCACTGTATTGATGAGGTCATGGTGCTCACTTTGTTCTCTCTGTTGGGGAGAAGGGGCATGTGGCTACGTGACCAGAGAAAATGATAGCATCACTCCACTGACTAGACTCTGTCACTTCCACTGAATCGGAGAATCTTAGCAAAAACCATTCCGATAAAATTTTTCAGGTAGAAATTATCAATGCAAGGTGCTCAGGAGTTTATATAAGATGAAACAATTTTACACAGTATCTGCAGAAGTAAGTATAAACATAACAAAGAACTTGAATTGACTCTACAGGCCAGAATCAAACTGTACTAAGAGAGAAAAGCAAACCATAGTGTAAAAGGATAATGTCATAGGTGATTCAGAGACTAACAAAATCCACTGGGAGCCCTTTGTCCCAAGGCTCAGCATTAAAGAAGGAAAATGACTTCCCCTCTGAGACGGCCAGCAAGCTACCCCGACGTCCTGATGAAAGGTGAGTGTCTTCAAGAGGCAGCGGCAAAGCCCACTTCCAGGGGGAGGGGTCCCTCCGAAGAGAGAACTTCACGTTTAGTTGATCAGGTATGGAGGCACGGACACTCTATGGGATTCATCGAACATGTGTGGAAGCAAACACAAGAAATACAGCTCTTGGTCAAAGCAGGCTCCTCGTGTTAAACAAGAGAATCAAGAACGAACCCTGTGAACCCAATTGAATTTCCTGTATGTCTTCAGGCTGCCCACTGTCTCCTTAAGAATGCATAGGAAAGAGCAGTCCTGGGCGGGGAAAGGACCTGTGCGATGGAGTCTCAGGCCTGATGCACCCCGAGTGGCACCCTGGTTCACCTCCGCAGAGCCGAAGCATTTCTGTCTTCAGCTTTTCTCCAAATATCTCATCTGGAACCCTAGTGTATAAAACAGATTAAAAATTAACCCATTAGCTCTGGCCCAACTGACGGCCAAGGTCCCAAGTCTAATCCACAGAATATCTCCTTAGGTCTCCACCACCTGCTCATGACCTGCCTGGGACACCAGGATTCTACAGAAAACAGCTTGCAAAAGGACATACTAGTTGTGTTTTCCAAAGACACCTTTAACTCTGAGCATCCAATGTCATGTGTACATTTAACATTCACTCAATCTGGGCCTTCTCCTCCTGTCTACTAGTAGATGCTTGCTCACTGTCGCATCTTATCAGTCTCAAAAGCAACAGAAATCTGACTCTACACATTCAGAAGCAACAGAGATATTTTTAGATTGATAATCTCTTCCCAATAATCTTGTTCCAATCTGGAACAGGAAGTGGGAAGTCCCAGGGAGTACAGAGCAGACTGAAATACATACTGTTTTGGAAAACTTTCCTTATGTATCACCCTTCTTTCTGTCATAGAGCTACATGGCCACCAGCCATCTTTCCCCATTTTAATTCCACATTTCTACCATGAAATTCGAATCAGTACTGAACGGTCACTTTACCTGAACAGGACAAAGGACCTACCTTTCAAGGCAAAGGGAGAGAAAAAGGGTGGAATCTTTGTGTGGCTTTGTTTGTTGTTTGTTTTCTCTCCCTGTCACATAGCAACATAGAATAAAGTAAGATTAAGTCTCATCCTGAGTAAATAATATATTTTCAGGCCACGGGGAGCGAGGGGGACAGAATACTCTCAGTGGACTTAATCTTAACCTCTGGCTTCCATACAAGTTCATTTTATTTTATTTGTAAAACACTTGAGATTTGGCTTGAATGATAATTTAGGGGTAAACTTGCTTTATTTTTCTATTATATTGCAAACTTCTCAAGGGTAGAAATTTTTCCATACATAGCTCCAAATCTTCTATAGAGCTAAAAATGTCATCTAGTGTGTTTAGCTATTTCAGGAATTCACAGTGAAGTGAGTTGAGAAAAATCCAGAGTCGATCTTCTACATAAGGATTGACAAGCTACAGCCAATAGGCCAGATGCAGCCTAGCACGTGTTTTTGTAAATACAGTTTTATTGGGACCCAGCGATGCCACCGTTTAATGAATTGTCCGTGGCTGTTTTCATGCAGAATTCATTAGTTGTGACCGAAATCACATGGTTCACAAAGCCAAAAGCATTTATTGTTTGGCCCATATGGAAAAGGTTTTAACCTGCGGTATAAACCCCAGTGAAATGCATGCATATAAATATTTTAGAGATGTATATTTTTGTTTAATTAATTTCAAGTCTATGTAGTTTCATTAAGCCAATTTGCTACGTATGTTTCAGTTATTGGCCTATTGTCATATCAGTCATTTCAAGTAGAGAAATTAATTTAGCCACCATAGCCAAGTATTATTTACTGTCTTCTGGGTTTTTAACTATGCAATTAAAAAAACAAAACTAATTTGGACTTCCATGTATTATTAGTCAAAACTCTCCTATTTTTATGTAACAACAAACACTCAAACTACCCCTGTTTAAAAGAAAGCTAACATTTCTGGAGAAGAAGTTGATTGCCTCATGAAATTGAGAAGTGTCTCTCGGACTTCAGGAGGGGCTGCCTTCAGAGACTCCCCGCTGCTCTCCAGACCCTTTCAGCTACAGGGACAGTTCGATTCTTTTTTCTTCTTTTCTGTTTTCTCTTTTGCTATAGATAGTTTAGATGCTCTCACATAGAAGAAGGTTGCAGCTGGCAGCATTATCACCTCAGACCAGGTCTGGATAGCTTGTTGTCCAAACAGAGAGGACCTTGCCTCTCCCCATAGCTGTGTATTCAACCTGAAAAAGGGTTCCACCTGCTTAAGCCATGTGTGAACTCCTGGACCAGTTACTATGTCCAAAAAGAGGAGGTGTCATAGGACTGGTCAGCCTGAGTCATGTGCTCAGCTCTGTGCATCTCGCTCTGCACTTGCTAGGCCCACATAGCAAGGTGGGTGAGGGCCAGTGTCCCATTGGAAAGGTCATTTTACAGATAACAACAATGTCTATCTCCTAGAGAAATGCTATCCCAGAATGTCAGTGGAGGAGACTAGATTTAATAAGCAACCGGACCCTGTCCTATCTTCATCATTATTCATCATCATCATCACCGTCATCATGCTCATCCTTGTCTCCCTCCTCCTCATGACTTCTTGTCGTATTCAGTGTTCAAAATTCTACCCAAGCCCCCATTAGCACAAAACTTATGGCCTATGTTCTTGAATTCTGCTAGTTTTCTCCCATAGGACTAATGGGTTCTAGGTTTAATGACATTACATAGCTAAACTGCCCAGAGACAAGTACTTGCAATGTGAGATTACTCAGTAAAATGGGCAGAAAACACGTCAGAGTGCAGAAGGCTGGGGGAGGGCCCAGAGAGCCTCCTTCCCCCTGCCCATTCCCTGCCCTCTCCCCCACCCCCCGAAATGCTTCAGCGCTAGAGCAGCCAACTTTTAGCTACTGAAACGTGGTCTCAGGAGAGCTCTGAACTCAGTGTAGGTTATGTTCTCCCTACTTACCTTACAGCTTGAAGATACTGTGATTTGGATATAAAATAATTACTGCTATTCAGTGTCATCCATGCATAATTAGCCTCAAATTATAATGAATTAACATGGTTTGCCCTCTTCATGAAGTGCAGTGATTCTGGTACTGTTTTTTCCTATCACATATTTAAAATAAAAACACTTTGAAACTTTCATCCTATTACATGAAATTCTCTGTCTAACATCAGCTCACAGTGAGGGGGCCACAGTGGAGGCTGGCTGCTTGACAGGCAGCCCGGGCTCTGGGCCAGGTGAGGTGACTCCTGGGCCCCCCGTCCTCGCCCCATGTACACACAGAAAGTGCCCCATGTGCTGAAGGGTTTAGGTTACTTCGAAAGAATCCAAACCAGAGAGATTCACTCATATCGTTATTCTATGTAACTTGATGTAGACAAGTGTTAGTAATGAATAATTATATAATACTTCAAATTTCTTTCTAATAGACTTCAAGGAATATGTTTGACATGGAGAGAGAGGAGATGTCAGAGCATGGACTCACCTTTTAAGTCTCATTGCACGTACCCAGAGCAGCTCCATGAAAATGGGAGACTTTGAAACCAAAGTGCACGGGAATTCCCACAGTTCTGTGACTGTCCCTACAGTTTCGCTTTAACGCTCAACACCTACACCAGTGCTCGGTGCTTGGTGAGCTCAGCATCCAAACAGATGCGGGTGGAAGCTGGGTCTCCACAGCGGCCTTGGGCTGTTGTTGGCACTGCTGCTGCTGGGCCCTGATTGAAGGTGAAGGTGAAAATGGCAATCTCCATGGAAACATCTCATGTTAAAAAACCATCTCAGATTCTAACCAAAACAATGGAAGAAATTAGTTTATTGGTAGTACTTTGGTCCATGAACGGATTTTTTTAAGTTAAAATGCCTTTTTCCTCTTCTTGAAAAGAGTAAAACAATCTCTTTATTGTCACAGTTGCTTAGAATTTATTTTTCAGTCCTTATTATGCATACCTCCTTTAGGTCATCCATACATAACCTGTTATGTGCCTCTCATCATCGTTGCTCCAACAATGGTCTCCTCAGGATGATGTCCAAGGGCGTTAGGCACCAGAAACTAGGTCTGGGGAGTGAACTCACGTTGGTGCTGAAGGAGGCGCTAATCCTGCTACATGCGCTTTAGGAGGCACCGTTGTGCTGACGACAGAATCAAGAACGAAACCGAGGAATTCGGCCATTCGTCTCGTGTTCTGTCCACAAGTGATACTGCCTGGTCTCACTACTTAGTAAAGAGTCGCTGAAAGCAGTTTGTTTACTGGTAACAGAGCATCCAGGGAGGTGTGTGTGTGTGTGGTGTTTTTTTAATAATCCCATGAAATTTCCTCAGTGATTATACAAAATCCTGAAAGAAAAGCATGTGCATACATGACTACACATGCAATGCTATTTTGTATAAAATAAGATGATCACAACTTGGATACACGTTAACATTTCCCTTGGAAAGCTTATCTTGATTAGCAGCCACAGGCTCCCGTTTGGCTAACCCAGTGGTCGGCAAACTCATTAGTCAACAGAGCCAAATATCAACAGTATAACTACTGAAATGTCTTTCGAGAGCCAAATTTTTTAAACTTAAACTATATAGGTAGGTACATTGTTATTAACCTAATTAGGGTACGCCTAAGCTGGCCTTTGCTAAAAACGTCCTCAATCGCTGAGGTCGACCCCTTTCAACTCTCCCATCCACACCCGTCTTGTAGACTTGTTTCGTCTGTCTCCTTTTGTTCATCCTCTCTGTATGTCCAAACCATCTCACATACCTTCCTCAATCCTCGACACTACATCATCTTTCACTCCACAACATTCCCTAAAATTAACTTAATAAACTTTACTTAAAGTTTTAAGTCAACTTCGCACTGTACGTGCGCTCCTGCACGTGGTGTTTTATGGAAGAGCCACACTCAAGGGGCCAAAGAGCCGCATGTGGCTCGCGAGCCGGTTTGCCGACCACTGGTCTAACCTAAGGAAATGCCTGCGGCGTGAAGTGGTTGCAGCCCGGACCAGGGGAGAGGGACTGGGCCGCGGTCACAAGGCCGAGTGCAAGCAGCCTTCCATTTGGCCTGAGGCTGGTACCCACAGGGGTGCCTAGACCGCTAAGGATGTCAGCCGGCCCTCTGCTTCCACTCCTGCCTTTTCCTGATCATTCGTGATAATTCTCTTCGCGGTGATTTTCCTGCCATCGGTTCTTTTGGTAGAAGTTGCTATGGATTTGAAGTTGCCCATCCGCTACCACCGAATGCCACGGGCCGGCATGCAGCGAGGCGTTAAGGACCAGCAGAGGGGACTCGGGGGTCAGGAGAAACCCTCCTGGCCACGTCCAGACCCACGCCCGCTCCTGGGGTCTTCTGAGAAGTCGATGGAATCGGGTCCCTTCCACCAAAAAGCCCCCTAAGACGTCCTCTGGGTCCGAATGTGCAGGTGAGCGCAGCCTGTCCCTGCCCTGCCCTCCCGCCCCTCCACCCTTCTTCACCGGACGTACCAGCATCTGATGGCAGCCCATGCCTCTGCTACTTGTTGGGATTTCCTCTCCGCCTCTTTATTCTCAGAGTCATCGCTGGATGCCACCTGCAGGCCTGTGTCCAGGTGCCTTGTTAGTGCCCAGCGAGACTGCGCCCAGAGGGGGGGCCGCTGGGGCCATGCCCTGCTGGGTACCAGGGCGCAGTCCTGCAGAACCCTGGCAGCATGCTGAGGATGCTGCAGATTTCACAGAAGCGACTCAATGGAAAACTACCTTACATACCCCCGCCTCCAGCAGCGTTTAGGGCAGAACCAATCAAACACATTAATAAATTCTGCAGAAAAATATATAAGCACTCTCAGTAACAAGAATTAATAAAACTGTAGATTTATGTTGACTCAGGTTAGGCTTTTCTGGCAAATGAACTTGTGCCAAACTCACAAGGAGAAAAAAAGAATAGATTTTCAAAGCTTGTTAATTTTAGAATTGTGAATGCTGGGACTGTGGATCTTAGTTGTTTGTCGCTTAAAAACAAACAAACAACAACAAAAAACAAGCAGCATAATGAACTGAGGGCAAAACACCATTTCTGTAGTTGTTAAGCCAAAAAAAAAAATGCTTAACTTTAAACAAGGGCAAAGTCCTAACAATCCAATAGAAACCACAATAGATTCAATAACCTGGACACTGGTTTGCTCCCCAAACACCCAAAAACTTCTCCCGGATAGGATTCCAGCAGACTCTCGCTATGGGTGCCTACAGGAATCATGCAGGTGGTTTAATGTAACTAGGAAGGGAGGCCAGAGAAGGGATGACAACAGAGCAGAGGCTGGAGGGATGCACAGCCACTTGCCCAGGAGTGTGGCCTCAAGCGGGCCTGCGGGCAGGGGCCGTCCCTGCACCTCCCGGACAGCAAGGCTGCCCAGCTGACTTGGACCCACTCGGAGCCGCTGAACTGCAGAACTGTGAGGTAATAAATCTGTGGGGTTCTAAGCCACTCAACTTGCAGTGATTTGGTACAGCAGCAATAGGAAACGAATATAGAGAAATTCTACGAAATAACTAGCCCATACTCTTCAAAATGTCCTTCATGAAAGACAAAGAAAGAGCAGAGAGCTGCCCAGACTGGATGAGACTAACGAGACATGACAACTAGATGCAGTGGGAGAATTGCAGTCAGTGGGAGAATTGCAGTGGGTGCGAGGAAAGGACAGCAGCGCAACACGTGGCGCGGTTTGAATCCGATCTCCAGATCAGTGAACGGTGCGGCATCTGCAGATTTCCTGGTTGTGATACTTGCACTAGAGTGAGGCGTCACCACTAAGAGATGCAGGATGAAGAGTATGGGAAATTCTTTTTTTCTTTCCTTTTTTTTTGCAACTGTTTTGTAAGTCTGAAATTATTTTAAAACAAAATATTTTTTTAAAGCAAGGGAGATAAACTTCATCTTCTTCATCATTTAATAATAAAAATAATTAACACTTACTTGGCAATTAATATGGGCCGGGCACTGCTCTCACCCAGAATGCATATCAAGTCATGTCAACCTTGCTGCCTAGAGGTGGTGGGCGCCGCTGTGATCTCCATTTCACAGACTCGGAGGCGCAGAGGGTAGGGACCGCGTCCAAGATCGCGCACGCAGCCAAGACGCTGCCGTCTGCCGTCTGTGCTCTCAGCAGCTCCATGAGGTGATTCTCTTGCACATCAAAGTTTGAGAACATATGGTGTGAATTTCATCACTCAGTTATGGTAGCGTTTGAGTGCTCAGGAACCTTTGCTTGCTTCCTAATTACTGGCCATGTTCTAGATTGGTGACATTGACAAGTAATGCATACAAGGAGCCAAATTGCTCTCCTAGTAATATTTCAGTGGATGAATGTTACAAACAGCAAACGCTGGTTCTATAGAACAGTGGGCTTTTTAATATAATTACCCTTGTGTTGTATTACTTTTCCTCATTTTTATTGATTAGTTTTTTGACATGTTCATTTCCTGAAACTATTTTGAAACATCCTCCTCTTTCTACTGGTTTCCCTCCAAACTTTTAGGCTTTCTGTCTGTCTTGATGCTTTCAGTGCAATCCCACACTTTCATTTTAGAGTTGAAGGCATCTTATACTGATTACAGCCTATTTTTTCTCACATGAAGATAAGGTAGGAGGAGTGGCCTTAGGAAGGTGGGTAGGAGAGGTGGAAGTCATCGTCTATTTGAAACCCTCTATATAGGGCGGAAGACACATTGTTTTACATGCCTTATGCTGAGTCAAACATACTGTCAATACTCAAGGACAATAAATAATTAGCCATATTGGACTTACATACTTGATTCACCATCTGTACAGACAAAAATGTGCCTCTGAAATACAGTTCTGAAAGAGTCTTTGATATGTTCTGATAGAAGCTGTAAATCCTAGCATTTTATGAAGAGTCTTAGATAAGTTAAATATACACCCTTTTACCCTTTCATTATGTCATAAGTTCCTTTTTGATGTTTTAAAATAACTGCCTGCAGACTGAAAGTTGTATTCTACTTGGAGTCTTTCTACACACATCTATTCCCACCCAGATATGGATATCGTACCTAGCTATTTATCTATATATAATATGTAAAGCAATTATTCATTGGTAAATTTGTACATTTCATTTTCCAATATAGTGCATTCACTTTAATCACATACTTTCTAATCTTTTTGCCTCCTAGTCTCAGATTTTTGAATTCAAATTTCCTTCCCTTTGTCTGTATTTAAAAATAATAATAATAATTTTACATGTATTACAAATAACAATACCTAGCCCCTGACTGAACACTAACATTGTAATTCATTCCCAGCGTTAGGCTGCCATTCACGAGTCAGTGGAGCTGTGCTCTCATTATGTATGACATCAGCAGAACTCTCAATTCAATTGCAGCCTTTTACTTAATTAGGGACTATGTATTAGTTGGTTTGTAGTAACCAGAATTAAAAATAGCCCCTTCCACTGTGTAATGGGAAAGGAAAAAAACTTTGAATATACTAATTGATATTTTTAATACTTACTCTAAAAGCAATCAAAACTTATGTTAAGTATTAATTATAATATTTTTCTGCTTTTGTGCACCTTGATTTATTGCTGCCCTTTCGGGTTCACTTTTAATTACATTCCAGGAAAACAAAGGGTATTTTTATCCAGAGTTGTTTGGCTCAGACAATGCTCTGTGGTGTGGTTATGCTGTTCTTTATATTAAACTTAATTTTCAAAAGCATATTTAACACAGTTTGCCAGGCTTTTAGAAAATTATTTTTCCTTCCTTTAACAACATGCCTCTCAGGTCTCTACATTAGAAATCAGGGACAAAGCTCATAAAGGAACAAAGACCCAAAATCAGGGATGGTCTTTTAAAAGAGGTACAGTTTCAAAGACTCCTGAAGATATAAATCAAAGTGCTTTGAATACAGAGAGCATTCTAAAAGAATATTGAACTGTTTGCTTAAAATCTCACATTATTTCCTTCTTTTTCAACCCTGCTCCTTTTTGAAGGCTGGCACCAGAGAGGGACAAAGGGATATTTTCATGCAAAAATCCCGGCCAGGTACAGACGCACAGTCAGAGCCCGTTTCAAGTGGGGACAGGAATCTAATTCAAGGTATGCTCCTCTTTATTCCACAGCTAACAGATTTGAAGGATTTCTCCACCTCTCTGACACTCTGCAGACATCACTAGGTAATGTTTGCACGGTGGAGGGCACCGGGAAATCTTGGGGTGGAATTTTTGGTCCCCTTGGAATGGATTCTGGAAACACAGGAGGACAAGGAAGGAAGGGACTGTATGTTTCCTCATATCGCCCTAGTGGTCCCCTCTAGGAAAGAAAGCAAATAACCAGCTTCTTTTCCCTTTAAAAAGAATCTTACGTGGGCCTTACCCTGGATACTATTTTTAAAAGCATAAAAAATACCTTACTTTTGGAGAAAACAGAGATTTTACCTACTTTGTTCTAGACATAGGTTTTTTTATGTTTTATTTTTATGTAATATTTCTAGTACGTTCGTTATATCAGTATATGTACCAAAGTAACTAACTGATGATTTTATAACAACTTTTACTTTCCAAAAGTTATAACCTAATATAAGACTTAAGCCCCTGTAATGTGTGTTTCAATAAGAAAATGAAATGCCATACCTCTGTGTAGAGCAGGTATCTGTGATTTTTCATGTTTCCATAGCAACATGTAATTTTTATTGAACTGCAGAATAAATAGGCAAATAAAATATGCATAAAATATTGATAGGTATTAGGTCTGCTGTCCGGGGATTTTAATAACTTATGATCACTATTGTGTATTTTTTTAATTCCTCTAGACATTTTTTCTAATTAAAGAATATATTTATTATGATTTCTTTATTCCTCATCTAATGCACAAAGTTTTCTTTTTAATGTGGTTTCCAAGCCCTGCTTTATAGTACACATTTTATAGAGAATACTGAGTACGTAAAATGAGCATAGAAATAAAAGGATTTTCTATATTTTTCTAAGAGAATGTATGTGATTTGCTTTGTCCTGGGTTAAATTTCTATTTTTGACTAATTTTTAAAAGTTGTTGCCAGTGACTTACATTAAAATATATAGTACTGATGACAAAATATTAATAGAAATAAAATTATTATTTTTAAGAAGGGGATGCATTTATTAAAAAGGTATTCCAACAACATTAGCTAGAAAGAAAGAAAAAGAAATTGGATCAATTAAATTATTGAGCTTGAAAAAAGGAAGAACTATAAGATAATATTACATATATTTTATTGAAGGTAATCTTTATATTTCTCTGTTGTCCATATCATTTCAGTTCAATAAACATTTATTGAGAGCTAACTTTATGCTTAGTACTGTGTCAATTATTTAAAAAATAGGTCTCTAAATTTAAGTTACACCTAGAAAAGTCATAATAAAATAGAAGTTAAAAATCTCTTAAAATTAGATACATTATCTGGGGGAAAAATAAAGCTATATCCCTACTTCATAACTCACAGCAAAATAGATGCCAGATTGATAGACCAAATCTTGCAAAATGAAATCATTAACATACTGAATGAAAACATGGACCTTTAAAATATTTATATAATCTTAACAGTAGAGACAGGAAAGCCTTTCTCTGTATGACCAAACCCTCAAAAGCCATTTTAAAAAATGATAAATTCTACAAAATAAACATGAAAAAAATCCACATGGCAAAAAAAATCATAAAAATGTCAAAAGACAAACAACAAATTAAAAAATATTTTTCCAATTCATATCACAGCAAAGAACTAATTTTTAATAGACAAAATTTCTACAAATCAATAAGTAAAGTATCGATAACATAATAGGAAAATGGACAAAGGAGAGGGAACTACGAGGTGGTGCCTGCACTCTTCAGAAGATGAATGCAAGTCCATGGGATGGTGCTTCACCCAACAGAGTTTTAAAACTTTTAAAAAGTTGTATAACCATCTTGTTAGCAAGGGTGTGAGATGCGTGGTTCTGAACATTATATGGGTAGAAGCATAACCTATAATAATGACAGCCTAAGTGACCATCGCAACTGAATGGAGGACCGAACAGGCTGTGTGGGGCGACCAGGCCGGCAGGGGGGTTAGTGAAGGGTGACCAAACAACTGAGCTCCAGGCTGCATGGGGAGACCAGGCCTGCAGGGGGCGCATTTGGGGGCAACAAGGCCAGCAGGGGGGTTAGTGAGGGACGACCAAATGACTGAACAGCAGGCTGTGTGGGGCATCCAGGTCAGCAGGGGGTTAGTGAGGGGGACAAAACGACTGAGCAGCAGGCTGTGTGGGGTGACCAGGCCGGCAGAGGGGGGCAGTGAGGGGTGACTAGACCAGCAGGGGGAGAAATTGGGGGTGATCAGGCCAGCAGGCGGTGCAGTTAGGGGTGATTAGGCAGCCAGCCAGATGAGCAGTTAGGAGCCAATGGTCTTGGATTGTGAGAGGGATGTCCGACTAGATCCTAGGGATCGGGCCTAAACCGGCAGTCAGACATCTCCCGAGGGGTCCTGGATTGGAGAGGGTGCAGGCTGGGCTGAGGGGACCCCCCGTGCATGAATTTCGTGCACTGGGCCTCTAGTTTATTATACTCTCCATGGAACAATTTAGCAATGTCTACCGTAAGAATGCACATAATTTTGTTTCTAGGAGATTCTCACACAGGGACAGCAGGCAGCTTCCCTGCTGGCACACTTCTTGCTGTGTATGAACACTGGGGACCACTGATGTGTCCATTAGTGGAGGACACCTTCAGTATATTTCAGCTCATTCACACAATGGAACACTCTGCAGCCATTAGAAGAATGAAGCATCTGTGTGAGTACAAATACGGAGCTTTCTCTAAAAATAACTGTTACATGAAAACAGCAAGCTATAGGACAGTATTATAGCATAACCCCATTTTAAATATATATACTTTATAATATAAGGACAAGTACAAAAATGTATATTTAGTGCTAGGGAAATTTGAAAAAACAAATGACTTGTCATGTCATTCAGAAAGGTTTAGAATAAATGGTCTGAAGCTGGATTTGAACCTAAAACTTAGATTAGAAAGTGTTACCATGAACTAAGATGGTCATAATTAGGTGCACAATGCACAAGCTTATGGCTATATCATTCAAACATGTGTGAGATGAGGAGGAGGACAAAAGAGGTGAAGATGATGAGACTGTGGGAAAGAGTGGGAGGAACACTGGCATTTCATTATGTCTTTTTTGCAGTGAAAGCAAAGCAATGGGTTTATAGGAGTTCAGAGCAAATACTCAGGTATCACGGTGGAAAGTGCCATATTCTTAATGATTGTGTTGCAAAAGTACCCTTTTTTGCATAAATTCTTAGATGAGGAGAGCAGTGTGATGTATTAGAAAAGGCCATGAACCAGAATTCAGGAGACATTTCGTCTGGTTCCTGTTCTGCTATTAATTAGCAATGTAACCTTGAGAAGGTCACATTGTGTCTCCAGGCCTCAATTATACCGTCTGTTATATAAAGTGTGTGTGGCGGAGAGGTGTGCAATAGATTCATGATTCCACACCATTTTTTTAATCTGAAGAACTTTTTAAAATGAAATGTAAGTGCAGAAAGTAAAACAGATGAAAGCAGGGTGACTTTGTATAAAGCAGGGCTGGGTACCCTGAGCTCTCCTGCCCAGTCTCTTTCTTTCCTATCATGACTCTTTTTAATGGAAAAAAATCAAAGCCCTAAAACCCAGCAAAGTTCAATTTAAAACTATTTACTATAGGATTTCTAAGGTCTCTTTTCATAAGAACATTCCACAATTCTAGAAGATAATTGATTCACAAGTTTAATCATGTAAAATTTCTACAGAAATATTTGCAAAAATAATGGTGATATGGGAAGTTATGCAGGAGAGTAATTTTTTCTACAAAGATTTATTAAGTATCTTTTCTGTATTCACCTCCCCACAATGTCACAATATACAAAGTTGGCTAAAGTATGATTCTGTCCCTCTCTGATTTTCATAATCTGTTGGAGTTTTAAAAAATCTTTAGAAGGTTCTCGAAGCTTCTTGAGTATTTACCTTGATATCTTTTGTCTGAGAACTTTTCCATAGTCTTTCTCCTCCGTGGCAGGACTCCAGTTCCACACATGCCATAACTAGTGACTGTCGCACATGTCTCTTGTACTCTTTTATATTCTTTCCATCCTTTTTATTTTTATTTATTTACTTTTTTGTGATGCTTCATTTTGAACTAAATAAACCTGTGTTGGTAATTAACCTGTCTTGGTTTACCAGTCCTGTCTTCTACGATGTTAAATCTCTCCATTGAGTTCCTAAATTCAGATAATTTATTTTTAGTGCTAAACTATCCTTTGGAATAATTTTGTATAGATTCAAATATGTATCTTGAAATTCTCCTTCTTATATTTTGTCCATTTTTTCTCTATTTCCTTGAGAACATTATTCATACCTATTTTAAAGACTTGGTCAGCTAATGTTAGCATCTATATTATCTATGGGTTTGCTTCTATTGTCTATTTTTGCTCTTGATTATTGATTATAGTCATTCTGCTTCTTGTGCACATCATTTCTTATTATATGTAAGACATTGTGTATAAAAAATTTCAGAGATGCCCTCGCCAGAGTGGCTCAGTGGTTGGAGTGTAGGCCCTCACACTGAGGGGTTGCGGGTTTAATTCCTGGTCAAGGACACATACCTAGGTTGCAAGTTCAATCCCTGGCATGGTTGGGGTGAGTGTGGGAGGCAACTCATCAATGTGTCTCTCTCACATTGTTGTTTCTCTCTCTCTCTCTCTCTCTCTCTCTCTCTCTCTCTCTCTCTCTCTCTCTTTCTCTCTCTCACCCCCCTCCTTCCCTCCCTAAAAATCAATGGAAAAAATATTCTTAGGTGAGGATTAACAACAACAACAAACTCTAGAAATTTCAAATGTTGCTAACTTCCACAAAAGAAATCTCTTTTCTCTGCTCAGGCGGATGTGCGAGGGCCTAACTGGCTGAGTGAGCCCAGGGACCCTGCGCATTGGAGCTGGGCTGTAGGTTTTGACAACTCAGTCTATCTCTGTGGACGTTTCAGTTCTGCCCGTCCAAACTCTCAGCTTAGCTCTTTGGCCTTTTCTTGTATGTGCTTCAGAATGGAGTGAATGGTTCTGAAGGCCACGTGTTCAAGGCCCCTGAGTTCCTGCGTTATTTGTCAGTCCCACATAAACATCCAAAAGGCACGCACTTCCTCGTCCTGCAGGACTGCCCTTCTGTGTGCGAGCTTCAGCTGCAGCGGAAACCATCAGGTGCCCCGGGACACAAGCGGCAAGCCCTCACGCTGACCCCTCCCTCCTCTAAGGGTTCATTTGTAGCTCGATTCCTCTTCAGTCCTGCTTCCCAGGTTTGTGTTTCCTAAATATGCAAGTTTGTGGAATTTTTCATTCATCCTTTCAAAATTTTTTGGTCTATTTCTTTAGCCTTTCATACAGCCTCATATTAATCAATTCATGTAGAAGTGGGCTATTTGAAATTCCTCAAATGTTTTATTCTGACTTCGTCGTACCGCTAAAACTTCACCTTTTCTCCTTCTTTCTAGAGTGTCCTTCTGCTTGCACCAGTGGGTGCCCATGTGACAACCAACCCCAGAAAAATACTGCTCATCCACTCAGGAGCTGACCCCACAGGCGCTCCTCGTTGCCGCGTTGTCGTCCACCTGACTTCTGTTCCTTCCTCATGCCGATAAAAATAAGCCTTCGCAGTTACTCGGCTCTGTGGGATTGTCAGTGAGAGTACAGTACCTGCCATGTCTACTCAGAAGTAGAAGCTCACCTTAAAGTCTCAGCAACATGAGACAAATTTCTAAAAATTAAATCTATGTCACACTATTCATGTTATTATATCTGAACAGCTGTTCATGTATAATATAGAGGTTTTCTTCTAAATGATTTATAAAAGTATGAACATTCTCTAATTATGTAATGTAAGACACCATTAACAATTACAGGGTGGGGCAAAAGTAGGTTTACAGTTGTCCATATAGAAAATACTACAATAATTAATAACTTATAATGCAAGAATAAACTGTGTATTGCATACTCACAACTATAAACCAACTTTTCCCCCATCCTGTATGCTAGTAACTCAAGCTACATTTCTTGCAGATATACAACTTCCCTAGTAACTTCAGTCAGGCGAGGCAGAATTCTCTAAAGTACATTACAACATAATTTTTAGATAATAATCATAAAGAATGAAGTTAAATAACATTTTGAATTAGATACCACTTTTCTAGGGTGCAGAAATAATCATGCAAAAATCATCAGCAGTGTCTTAGGGAAAATGGTACTTTCTCCTGGCGTATGAATAGAGTGCAAGCAGTATAATCCTATGTCATGCTTTGAAATTCTAAGCCACTGGTGTTATATCTTTTTTCAACTCCCAGAATATATCAACATGCATTTTAAATTATTTCTTCAATTAACTTCAGGATATCCATCATGCTAAAATTTTTAGAAAGCCTGGAGGGCTTAAGAAATTATGTGTATGTGTGTGTAAGAGTGTACTTAAGAAATGAATTTGGTTTGCATACCTCGGATTACTGGGGATTTATTTTACTCTTTCTTTTGTTCTTGATTTTATTATATTTTAATCAGAGTAATGTTTGTAAAGCAATTTAAAACTAAATTAAAATTTAACCTACAAAAGGGTTGCTTGAGAAATGAATTAACTCTCTCTGCCATTTTATTTTACTCTTGCCCTTTTACCTCAAGTGCCTGGAACCAGCTGGATAACCCACTGTAGGCATTTTCCTTCAAATAGCAATTCCCCACAACGGTTTTTCCCTAAGTGCCATCGCTGCCTTAGAGCTAAGTTCGGTTATTAAACACATTCAGATTCTTGGATTCTGCCTCAGAGAGGAATTACCAAAGATAGTTCCAAAAATGCCTTCTGTTTGCACACTGATACCTGCTAGAGCTGAGCACCATCACCCAATGACCATCCCATGAAAGCATCCAGACAGCATCTCCACCAACAGCTTCAATGTTCAACTGCAGGGGCGCTATTCTGGCCCCGATGCTGATGCCCATGCCAGCGCCCTCCACCTGAAAGAGCAAGGACCTGCCTCATCTGCCTCCTTCTCTCTGTTGGTGCTCTTCCCTGAGCCCCTCCCCACTTCCCTGCTTTCTGTTCGGCAGATCTCACCAGG
Organism: Myotis daubentonii; assembly: GCF_963259705.1. Classification (NCBI taxonomy): domain Eukaryota; kingdom Metazoa; phylum Chordata; class Mammalia; order Chiroptera; family Vespertilionidae; genus Myotis; species Myotis daubentonii. The sequence goes on along the minus strand of NC_081853.1, from coordinate 3,446,804 downwards.
AGCTCTTCCATTTGTATCTTCTTTGTTCCATATTCCAGGACATTCAACGACATCTGCATATAGGTCTTCCCTTTACATTTCCCCCCTGGGATCAGACCTGGAGGGAAATGCCTGAAATTAGACATGTCCTTGAACAACGGAAAATCAGTGGCACGTGTCACTTCCGGTATGTGGCCCCTGTGGTCAGAGCCAGGTCTCACCAAGTGAGAAAACTTAAGGCCCTAAGAACCTGCTTGATTCTCACCCTTCCCTCAACTCTGGACACTCAGACAAGTGATGAGCTCTGAGGAGAAGAGCAAAACGAAACGTCTCCAGCCCAGTGTCCAGATGGCAAGGAAGAGCAAGGCATTTGGGGTCAAACTGCCTAGAAACAGATTCTCCCTTTGTGACCTTAGCCAAGTTACTACCTTCATCCACCCTCCATGTCTGCACCTAGAAACTGGGGAAGATGTTAGTCCATGATCTTTCAAAGCATCTTAGTAAACGGTTTTATTGAAGCAGCACACACACAGGACAGTGCACAGGGCATGAGCACAGAGCACAGTGAGTTTTTTACAAAATGAACACGAGCCTGTACCAGCGTCCACATTAAACACAAGCGCTCCTAAGTCCTCTCCTGCTGCTTTGGTTCAGCGCCATCTCACCAAAGTTACCCACGCTCACGACTTCTAGCATCATAGGTCAGTGTTACCTATTTTTTACCTACTTTATATACTCATATATTAGGGACTCCTTTGTCTAGTTTTTTTCTCTCAGTATTATGTTTGGGAAGATCATCCTTGGTGCATGTAGCTATAGATTTTTTATTATCATTTGACATAGTATTCTTTTCTATGAATATACCACAATTTCTTGACTACCCTCTTTTTGAAAAGTATTTGTTTTCTTTCTATTTTAGGGTTACTTTGATATTTTGCTATAGATATTCTTGTGCAAATATTTAATAAATATTCATGTTGGGTATATGCTCAGGAACAGCACTGCTGGGTCATAGAGTATGTGTATACTCAATTTTAGTAGATCTGCCAGCCAACTTACCAAGGTGATTATGACAATTTACTCTCCCAATAGCAGCACAGAGAATTCCAGTGGTTGCACCATTCATGGACAATGGCCATCATTGTCTTCTTTATTTTAGCTATTCCCAACACACAGAGGTATTGTCTTGTGGTGGGTGTTCTTTTCTCTCATGATACCCGCAGTAGAGTTCCCATCACATGGTCTCATGTGGCTGCTGGGAGAATGCGAGGCACCGTGCACATCAGGCTCCTTGCACAGGGCCTGGCAGGTGGGACGCGCTCCGTAAAGCCACGGGCTCTTAGTGTACCTTCGCCGATTTGATGGCAGTGGAGCACCTGGCATGATCTTCATATGGCACATTTCTATCTTTTAATAATAATTTTCACATTTTTTTTTCCTTTTTGGGTTGCTACAGAATAAAACACTGACAACTAGACAAGTCATAGAAGAGAGTGTTAGTAAAGGAAGAAAAAGATTTTATGGCTGTTTCTATTTTAACTAGTATAAGCAACCAAAGTTTATTTCACTGGACACCACTGAATTAACACATAAAATATAACCTCATTAATCACCGTTTATTGACTTACACCACACTAATGCAATCTTTAGGCAAGTGGCTGGTAGGTAATGGTGTCTCATCACAGTTCTTGTGCAATTTCTCGATAGGATTTATTATCAGGAATGTCGAATGGAAATACTGTGCACCGGATGTGTGATAATCTGAGCACTTGCACAGTTGTATAAAATACCACCAGGGACACATCCAGCTAGTGGATGAGTAGCTTTCCTTTGCCACACTTTAACGGGAGTTTACATCCGTGGCCTTTATCATATTGTCTTGAGTTTCAAAGGGATGTAGCAACCACTTCTGGTCACTTTCTACTCCTTTGAGCGCAGTCAGAAATGAAAGATGAACGTGATTGTGGCCAGTAAGGAGAGGAGAGGGCTCTGAAGACAGACTGCACATGCATATAAGTGAACGGTGTCAGTCAGAAAATTGGAAAGAGGAGTGCCATGGCCAAGGCCACACAATGCCCTTAGATGTTGTGCTCTCTAAACAAGGCCAGCTGACGGCTATTCATCAGTGTCATCTAGCATATGGACAAGAACATTCCCCCCAACCAAGAAGCTTTGGGGGTATTGTTTGAATCATTTGTTGTTTGTTTTGCATGAATACTGAGTAGGGAAGCTCTGCAGACACAGTCCAATACAAATATTTAAAATGTAAGTTGATAAACTCACATACTATATATATTAAGAAACTTAATTTTTTTCACTTCTGAGATTATCATGGGTTTTGAATATCAGAATACATGTCCCCTGGAGTGTGCAATAAAGGAAGAATTTAACCATTTTATAAAGAACTGAGTATAAAATCTAAGTCATTTATTTGAGCCTGGCTGCGTGGCTCAGTGGTTGAACATTGACCTATGAACCAGGCTGTCAGGGTTCAATTCCTAGTCAGGGCATATGCCCAGGTTGCAGGCTTGATCCCCAGTGGGGGCTCTGCAGGTGTAGCTGATCAATGATTCTCTCCCATCATTGATGTTTCTATCTCTCTCCCCCTCTCCCTTGCTCTCTAAAATCAATAAAAATATATATTCTCTTTTAAAAATATATTTTATTGATTTTTTACAGAGAGGAAGGGAGAGGGATAGAGAGTTAGAAACATCGATGAGAGAGAAACACCGATCAGCTGCCTCTTACACACCCCCTACTGGGGATGTGCCCGCAACCAAGGTACATGTCCTTGACTGGAATCGAACCTGGGACCCTTGAGTCCACAGACCAACGCTATATCCACTGAGCCAAACTGGTTAGGGCAAAAATATATATATATATTCTTTAAATGTCATTTGAGTCAACAAACATTTAAGTAGTCACATACTGGTGCCTGACTGCATCTGGTGCTGTGGTGGGTGCAAGAAGATATACGTAAGTAAGCATATATACATAAGTTTATGCAAAGCAAGGTACTGAACATGTGGTCATAGCCATGCCTCCAGGAGCGTGGGTGGAGTGTGACTCTGGCTGAGAGCAGTGATTCTCAACAGGGAGATTTTGCTCCTTGGGGAAAATTTGAAATGTCGGGATGCATCATTGGTTATCCCAACTAGGGGAGAAGAGACTACAGGCATATCCTAGGGGAGTCTAGGGATGTTGCTCCTCTTACAATACACAGGGCAGACCCCACAACAAAGAATTTCTAACCTGAAATGTTAAAATGCTGAAGCTGAAGAGCCCAGATTTATAGCACTAAGTCTTACCCCCCAGCACCTGGAGCAGCACCTGCCGCATAACAGGCTGTCGGTAAACATGTATTAAAGAAATGTAGTAACATGTATTAAGTTACTAGCCTATCAACAGGAAATTTTGTATAAAACGTAAGAATCAAATGAGTGAATTGTATGGTATGTGAATAATATATCAATAGCATTGATAAAAACACAATAATCATTCCACATTTTTGTGAATATAATATTTGCAATTTTTATTTTATTCTCCATTAATTATTTTTATTGCTACATAATTGACATTTAACATTACAGTTGTTTCAGGTATACAACATAATTATTGTGAATATATTTTGAAATGATCACCACAGTAAGTCTAGATAACATCTGTCATCATACAGTTATAAAATGTTTTTTCTTGTGATGAGAAATTTATGCTCCTAGCAACTTTTATTATTCTATTTTTAAATCACTTTTTCCAAATACTGTTGACATACAATATTATATTAGATTCAGGTGTACACCACAGTGATTGGACATTATAAAATTTATTAAGTATCATCCCGAAAAATCTCATATACTATCGACTATATTCCCTATGCTGTACCTTACACCCCCATAACTACACTGTAACTACTAATTTGTACTTCTAAATCCCTTCACCTTTTTCACTCATCCTCCAAACCCCCTCTGATCTGGCAACCATCAAAATGTTCTCTGTATCTACGAATCTGTTTCTGTTCTGCTTGTTCATTTATTTTGATTTTAGACCAATTGTTGATAGATATGTATTTATTGCCATTTTATTGCTCACATTTTTTATCTTTTCTTCTTCTTTTCTCCTCCTCCTTCTTTTTTTTTCTTCTTCTTCCTCTTTCTCTTCCTCTTCCTAAAGAATACCCTTCAACATTTCATGTAGTACTAATTTGGTGGTGATGAACTCTTTTACCTTTTTCTTATCTGGGAAGCTCTTTATCTGACATTCGATTCAATATGATAGCTTTGCTGGGTAAAGTAATCTTGGTTGTAGGTCCTTGTATTCATCACTTTGTGTATTTCTTGCCACTCCCTTCTGGCCTGCAAAGTTCCTGTTGAGAAATCAGCTCACATTGTATGGGTGCTCCCTTGTAGGTAACTAACTGTTTTTCTCTTGCTGCTTTTATGATTCTGTCTTTGTCTTTAACCCTTGGCATTTTAATTATGATGTGTCTTGGTGTGGTCCTCTTTGGGTTCATCTTGTTTGGGACTCTCTGTGCTTCCTGGAGTTCTATGTCTATTTCTTTTACCAGGTAAGGGAAGTTTTCTGTCATTATTTCTTCAAATAGGTTTTTAACTCCTTGCTCCTCTCTTCTCCTTTGGAGCCCCTATGATGTGAATGTTGGTATTCTTAAAGTTTATCCCAAAGGCTACTTACACCATCTTCCTATTTTTGGTTCTTTTTTCTTTTTGCTCTTCTAACAGGGTGTTTTTTGCTTCTTCATATTCCAAATTGTTGATTTGATTCTGGGCATCCTATACTCTACTATTGATTCCCTGTAAGTTCTTCATTTCAGTTAGTGTATCCTTTATTTTTGACTGGTCCTTTTTATGTTGTTGATATTCTCACTAAGTTTCTTGAAATTCTCACTAAATTCCTTAAAGTACTAAGTTCCTTGAGCATCCTTATAACCATGTTTTGAACTACCATATTTTTTCTTGTATATAAGATGCTATATTTTTCTAAAATCATTAAACCTTTTTTCCTAAAATCATTTTTTCTAAAATCAAAGGGCTATTAACATGGAAATCAGCCAAAGAGGGAGCCGGAGTGCACAGATGCAACAGAAACTGAAGCATTCTGAGCTTATAAAGATATCAAAAAATAAGAAGATAAATACCGGTAAGTGATTGTCTTACTCTACAAAATTCAAACTGAATGTAATCAGCTATGCAAAAGAGCATGGAAATAGAGCTGCAGAGAGACAATTTGGACCTCCTCCCACTGAATGTATGATCAGACAGTGGAGAAAACAGGAATGACAACTCCTTAGGATGCCAAAAAAGAAGGCCTTAAGAGGAAAACCAGCAAAATGTTTAAAATATTGATTTCTTAATTTTGGATTGGAAAAGTAGGTGGCGTCTTATACAGGGGAAAATACGGTATGTATCTGGGAGTCGTCTTGCTTCCATTTCATTTAGTTGTTTTTATAGCGATTTCTCTTGTTCTTTCATTTGTGACATGCTTCTTTATCTCAAATTTTGGCTACTTCCCTGTTTGTTTCTATGTATTAGGTAGAGCTGTTATATCTCCTGGAATTGGTAGCGTGTCCGTGTGTAGTAAGTGTCCTGTAGGGCCCAGTGGCTCAACCTCCCCAGTCACTTGAGTTGGACACTCCACGTGCACCTCTGTGTGAGCTGTGTGCACTATCCTGTTACAGTTGAGCTTTGATTGATGCTGGCATCACTGGAAGGTATTGACTCCCAGGCCAATTGGCTGTGAGGATCTTCTGTGACTACAGCAGAAGAGCTGCTGTGCAGGAGCTGACTTTATTGAGCAAGACTTGCTTCAGTGGGGTTTTGGTGCTCACCGAGTCTGCCCCTTGTGTGTGTCACTCATGGAGGTGGTAATATTGTAATCAGGCATGGTCTTAAGCTGACCACCAGGAGGTGCAAAGTCAGCCACTACTTGTGCTCTGCCTGGGGCCAGCCTGCATGAACTACAAAGTGATCTGAAGATGGCTGCTACTTATGTTGGGCTTGAAGGTGGCCGGAGAGGCCAAGCTGTGAAACAAGACGGGCTGCTGCTAGTACCAGGCCTGGGGCTACTTAGTGAGAGGTACAGGATATGCTGAGGACAGCTGCTATTTGTGTGAGAGATTTTTGGAAAGTCCAAATCATGAGGCCAGAGAGGGATGGGAAAGCCACTGGAAATGGTTTGGATGAGCCTAGAGTAGGGAGGGGTGAGGTCCCAGGAAATCACCAGGGTAGGGTAAAAAGTGTGAGCCACGTTGATGGAGATTCAGATATGGCACCTGCCCATTGGCTCTGTGGTCTCTGCCTGCATTTCTGCCTGGGAGAAAGCTGTCCCTCCAGCTCTCATCCTGATTCCTATGCCACTAACTTGACCGGTGATATTTATAATTTTTAAATGTTTTTATTTTTATATAAGATATTCTCTTTAAACTTGACAAGGAATAAAACAGGTTTGCATTTGCATTTTTAAAATATGTTTTTAATCCATTTTTAAGGAAAGAGAGAGAAATATTGATTGTTTGCCTCCCAACTTGGGATTGTACCTGCAACCTGACGGAGAATCGAACTGGTAACCTTCTGGTGCATGGAATAACGTCCAACCAACTCAGACACTCGGCAGGGCACCAGTTTACGTTTTAATTTGGAACAGTGTCTTCAATGTTAGATAGGCATGAACTCAAGTCCTCAGTGACCTGGATCATAAATTTGTGTAAAGTTAATAAATTGGGGGAAATTATATATGTAAAATTTACTCATTTTTTAATCATATTTTTTAATCTCCTAACATAAGATATTGTCATGTGGACTCAGCTGGTTGTATGTTATTCTTTGGTAATATTGGCTGAGAGGTTGATTCCTATTCCATGAAAGATATGCTGTCCTTTGCTCTACACTGCTGCTCCATGATGGTGTTATCATATTGTAGTAGGCATGACATTGACAATGCCAGCCTCTTTGATGCAAAGAATTCTGTGTCAGGCACTAAACTAAATGCTTCTCATGCCTTTCATTCTCTAATCCTCAGATAATTTGAGGTTGGAGATATCAAGGCTCAAGGAGCATTGGTAGTAAGTAGCTGACCTGGGTTTCACCTACACACATGTGTCTAATTCCAAAACCAAAACTCTTTGTCACTATAAATGATTTGGTTTTTGAGCAATCAGGAGAAAATTTCATCAAGGATGTATAGAATTTATATATGTAGGAGGGAAAGGAGTTCTGATGAAGATGGGATGGAAATGAGAATAAACTCATTTCCCAACAAAAACGCAGACACTTTTTAATTACAAGTTGTTCAGTAGAACACTGTTTACAATAGTGCATCAATGGAATCAATTTTTGAGACCATCATTAGGGGATCAGAAAAATAATACAGAATAGTATGTAACCATGGCAGTTCATGAAGCACATCTCTAACCATTGACTTAGAAAGATGTCACATTGGTTACAAAGATGAAAACAGGTTATAGACTGAGCATGTATGTCTTGGAGAGTTACTACTGTACACATGATTGAAAGTAGTGCCTATAAAGGAGGAGAGATTATGCGGTGGAGTGACAATCAATACGACTTTTACTTTCTTTTCTGCCAAATAAGCAGGCATTGCGTTTACAAATTCACTAACTTAACTCACTTATACACACTTTTTTGTGCCTAACATGGCCATGCACTACTCTTTTAGACTTTCGAGTCTCATGCTTATTCTAGACATAATCTAGAAGCATCATATAAGAAAGTTGCACTGATATTCAAGCCAAAATTTGGGGAGTGAGCTAATAAGAGCCTGCATGAAGGTATGCGGGGAATACGGAGGACAGGAAGGGTGAAGTTCATTCAACACACCTCTCTCAGAGTCTAGAGTATGTGTCCCTTCCATCAACCCCTTCCATTTGGAGAAAGCCTGGAGGGCAAAATCCAGTGCATGCACTCAGTTCACAGGAGAAAGTGCATTTCCTGAGAAGAAGAAAAAAAAGTGGACTGAGGAATTTTTAAGAGTCTCTCCAGGCCACTGTTGCTGTTTGACTATAATGTGACTATTTATTCATACACTTGCCACAGATTCTGATTTTTATGGTGCCATAAAGTAAGATTTTCGGAAACTTGGTGGTGGGTAACACAATGCCATCAATGACAGCATTAATTAATGAAGAATTCTACTTAGTGAGGGTGAGCATCGTATTTTTCTGAAAATGAATCTTGAGAGCTTCCTTGATTATACCGTGATTCTGCCTCCATTATCATTTAGAGATTGAGGCATGAGATGGGTCTGGTGATTATAATGATTTAGGAGGAGAAATAATATGTCAGAATTATGGGAGATTCTATAATTTCATGGTCTATAGCATAAAAAATACATCACGCCACTAGATTTGGGTGTGTTGTATTTTAATATTGCCTGTTGTGACACCTCGTGCAATATACATGATTGCAGATTTATCCTGACCTACCCTGACATCAATAGTGTACACATTGTAGTTATTAATGAAGAAAAGAGAATGTAATACACTTTTATGAGAAATTTCTTTAGGGTCTAGGCCATAATGGCACATAAGAGGGGGAAAGAAATCACTCATTAAGTATTTCCTAGGAATTATTCATTATTTCATCGAACCATATGGCCCTGGCCTCATGGATGCGTCCGCGGGTGCTGAGCCGAGCTGCCCGGCTCCCTGATGCTGGCCAGGGGGCGCACACGGCAGCTCTGATCTGCGACCTGCGATCCAATCTTTGTGCTTTCTGGGGCAATTACAGGTTCTGACAATTAGTTTCTATCAGTTTGGGCCATAACTTCTTCAGAAGCAAGATTTTTCACACATACCCAAGTCTGCTGCCGACATTGTGCGGGTCACATGAAGATATGGGCTATTGATGCTTGACACTTCAGCCATTAAAACGAAAAGGGAAATAACTCAGGAGCTTTCCAATATACAGAAATGCACCATTATTTCTGCTAAGAAGGTACCTGATTTTTTTCAGTTTCTATCTGAATATTTTTATGTTTTTCTTAATAAACAGATAAATTCTAAGAAACATAACCACCAGATTATTTTCCTCAGAGATGAGATGTCAAAGAAATGAAATGAAATAAATGTTCTTTTTAATTTTTTTGCTTTTAAATTTTTAAATATTTCATTAAATCTAAGATTCATTTATTGCATAATGCACCGTTATTTTATGTACTAATGTGAATTGTAATTGTAAGCCTAATCTCAATTTTGAGAAAGGTAGAAAAAACGTATCTTAGAATCAATGAAATTTGATAATCACAAGTGACATGTGATGAGAAAAAGCAAACAGCGCACATCTATGTAGGCATGAAGCACCCCCAAACCTTTACAAATAATTTGTTCTGCATCTCCCATAATCACATATATTGCTCTTTACAAGATGCAATAATTAAACATATTTTGAATTGTAAATGTTTTTTTAAATAGTTTAATGTATTTTAATAGCAAACTTACAGGAACAGCACAGAAGACAGACAACATTAAAAACATGTACTTGCATGTAGGGCAACGCAGAAAAGTATAGGGAATGGATGGATCTACTGTATGATAAAATGCTACAAACACCATTTAGCTGCCATCAATAAGAAATTTACTTGTTTTAAAAAAATTCAAATGCTGGCATTATCCAGAGAAATTTAACAGGTTTATTTATCTATAATAATAAAAGCATAATATGCAAATCGACCGAACGGCTGGCTGCAAAGGCCTACTCTTGCATGAATTTTGTGCATTGGGCCTCTAGTATTGTTATAAAGTTGAACTGCTGAAACTTGCTCACTGAAACATTTGATTTGCATTAATGCTTTACATCCTGCATTTATATTTAAAAAATTCACATACAAATGGAAAAGCTATCAATACCTAATCCCTGTCCCCTCTTTTCAACTTGCAATTATATACTTAGGTACCTTTTGACACCATGGGAGGGAGGGGGACAATCTAACTTTCAGAACTACCAGTAAAAGGAAGAGAATTTTTTTTTTTGAAGAATGAAATGTTTCCCATCATAGGGATTCTTAAACACTCGCTTCACGTATGTGGCGTGCTAGCTGGGTGTGTTTGGCATAATTGTTACACACTTGGTGTGGAGAGCACACAAGAGGGTGTCTTCAGAAAGGCCAACCAGACAGGTCTCCTGCCTCCTGCAACGCACCAGTAGCTGCCGTCTGGAGCGCAGATCTGTTCTGAAGCCCGAGCAGCTCTCGCACCAGGTGCTGGAAGGAAAGTCTGCCAGTCCCAAGTCCCAGTACTTCTGATAGGCCTAAGTTCACAGAGTGCCCTGTACCAGGCCTGCAGCGATGAGGTTTTTTCACCCCTCCAGTAGAGGGCGCACTCCTGCAGTTGCTTCCCGGGTGCTTCACCGCGGTGGGTTTGCGGGCAGTGGGCTTTGTAGGAGCCGTGGACATGGTACAGAGACCTCTTTACGCACCCCCTTTGGCTGGGCTCCGCCAGCTGGAGGCGGTGCAGGCGTTAGCGCTGCGGACACCTGCAAATGGTTTTTTTATTCAACAACATATTATGGACACTTACCCCATTTTTAAATGACTAAAATGTTATTCAGAAATGCCTTTTATTTTTAAGTCAAAAGTTACAAACTGTGGCCCACAACCCACTGTCCTAAATATCAGTAATTTTATATACCTTCCTTCTTTCCAGCTTCCATTAAAGACCAGGTGAGGCTGAAGGTTTTCACAGTTTCCAGCCAAGTAGTGACTGGCCACGGGGGGGGGGGGGGGGGGGGCACATTCCCTTCCCGCTCCCAGTGTCCCCGCAGTTCCCTGTTCTCACACACCAGCCTGCGCCTCTGGTTTCCATCCCTGCCTGGCCCTCATTGAGCTTTGGGTTGGCAGCACCTACTTTAAACTTTTGTGACAAAACGCATTGCAGTAGCATAGAAAGGGTTTTAGGTTCCATTCCATATTCACTTCGAAAATTACACAATTTCTCCCCGTCCACCACCTTCACCACCTGTGATTCCTCCTGCGGATGTTTCGCTATCTCCATCCTCCCACGTTCTGGAAGCTACAATAGATGAGCTGTCAGTTCCATTTATGGCCTCGGGTATGTGTACTACTCTTTCCTCCCATGTGCCTCTTCTCTGATTATCATAGATACGTGTACACTTCACTTTGGGATTTCTTCATTAAATCGCTTTCCTAATGATCTGCCATTGTTCATCCAAGGGAAATGTTTCCCTTGTGCCACTCTACCCCCGCTCTGTTCCCGAGTCTGCTTGACCTCTGCCTTTCTTGTTGCATCGCCAGAGTTTGGAAGCTGAGCTTACGCTTTGATCCACACCATATTTTGGCAAAGAACACTGTGGCGATACGTGAGTGGGCGTCAGGAATGAGAAGAGCCGAGGGCGCCGCTGGCGGATGTGGCCATTCTCCAGTGTTAGGATTTGCATAGAGTAGATGTGGATTAGTAGCACCAAGCGGGATGTCGCAGTTCTTCTTTCTAGACTTCTTATAATTATTTTATCGATTAAACTGGTTTCTTGAAGAGACTCTCAGTATGACCAATGCACCACTATTTTTTGAATGTGTATATTCTAAAAAATAGACAATAAAATAATTTAAATGTAACTTCATTTCTGGAAGACATGCAGATACATTTCTATTCTGCTTCAAGCCTAAAATAGAAAAATAAAATACATGGTGCTGAATTCAGTGAAATTATGAGACTATCGAACAATGCATAGCATGAAGAATTTAGTGCTAGTTTAGATACTAGTTTACACACATCACAATGAGATTAGAGTCTCCCCTCCCTCTTTAATGTCATATCACCTATGTAGCCAGCAGGTGCTGTTCCCTGAGGAATGATTTGGTAGGACTGAGAGGGACAACTTACTCTAAAAAGTCCCTTTTCTTTGGTAAACCACCTCCCTGGGAAGATATGAAAGCACAGAGCTTCCCTGGTAGCTTTCTATTTGTGTCCCCCACAATGTAAACTGATGCAAAGATATATAACCAGGAAGTTCACCAGACTTAACTTTTAAATATGGCATTTCCCAAGACTTTCAAAAAAGCCGGGTTCTTTGGACTATCGCAAAGCTCAATACCAGTAAGAAAATTCCGCATGCTCTCTGAAGGTGTTGAATAATGGGCAGTCAAGAAGAACAGAGCCAACTGGGTAGAAGCCACTTGGATGCATCTACATTTCAAAAATCTTTACTTTCTTAAGTAAGCCAAAGATTTAAGACATAAACCAATATTTTTTTTTTACCATGATTACTTTTATGACCCTGATGACTATTTCTAAATTTCTGATTACAAAAAGAAAATACATGCTTAATATGGAAAAATCTAAAAATATGAAGAAATAGAAAGTACAGTTCCCATGATGCCAATATCCAGAAAAAAACTCTACTAATATTTTTATGTGTGCTGGTTCTGGGTGAGGTTTGGGGAGGGGGTTTGACACATTTAAATTTTTTGAAATGTTGCCTTATATAAATATTAATCCCGCTATTTTCAGTTAATTTATGACATAAACACACACATATGATGTCTGTACATAATGTATAACAGCCAATAATATATTTCAGAGCTATTTTCCCCACTTTGTTGAAAATTTCTGAAAACATAATATAATGACATCATTGTGTGGCTGTCCACTATATCAACATAATAAAATTTGCTGAACTAGTCTCCTATTGTTGGTCATTTAGTTGTTTTCATTGTTGCTATTGTAAATAATTGTTTTGAGAAGCACTTATAATGATTCCAAATGAGTGAAATAAGTGGATAAAGGGTATTGAATGTGTAAGACTCAGCAGACATATTGCCAAATTGTTTGAATGAGTTCTGATTTCAACCTAGTCTCATTGGCATGAAGTAATCTTATTTTTTAAACATTGCTTTTAATAAGTAAAAAGGGTATCTCTTTGTTGCTTTAAAGTGCATTTCTTTTATTCCTGGTGAGAATGAATATTATTCCATGTGAGCATTTGCTTTTGTGGGAATTAATAAACTGCTGCAGGCAAGGGTGACCTAACACAGAAAATGTTGTCTATGCATTTGAACATCAGCCTTACATTAAAATATGCTTTTCAACTTTTAAAGTGCTACCACATACATAATTACTTCATTTGAGTCTTATAACAACCTTTTGAGGTAGGAAAGATCAGGTATTAATTTTCTATTTAAGACTGAGACAGTGAGGCTCAGAGAAAATTAGTAATTAGTCCAACTTAATCCAGTTAGCAAGCAGAAGAGGTATTTTTGTTTTGTTCTGCTTTTCTTGCTATTGAATCAGTAGGGTCCAATAAAAACTACTGTTTTTGCAAGTAAAATCCAGTTGAGGCAAAATGCAAGAAAGTAAAATAAGGATTACTGTTTAATACCCTTCACTTGCTTCCTACAACGGAGTAGAAGACATCAAGAAAATGGCTGGTATCTTTTACATGGTGTCTAAGCCACTCCAATTTTGAACTGGAATATAAATGTTTAATAAGAGAACAAAGCAAAAAAGATGAGCTGGAGGGCTACTTTTCTGACTGTTGCCTCAGAAAGTATTAGCCTTATGTAGTCATGAGTTTAAACAAGGTGACAAAAATATTTGAAAGTTATGCAGAGAACTGGCAATATTTTTGAGGCAATATTTAAGAAGATACCACAAACCAAACAAGCAGAGTGTTAGGTATATGTTTAGAGTAAAAGTTTTGTTTCTCCTTCATTATTATACAACTAGAGGCTTGGTGCATGAAATTCGTGCACTGCGAGGGTGGGGTACCTCAGCCTGGTCTGCGCCCTCTCATAGTCGGGACCCCTCAGGTTATGTCTGCCTGCAGGGACTGGGCCTAAGCCAGCAGTCAGACAACCCTGTCACAGTCCGGGACCCATGGCTCCTTACCACCCACCTCCTTGCTGCTTCTTAGCACTGCTGAGGAGGCGGGAGAGGCTCCTGCCACCACTGCTGCACTCGCCAACCATGAGCTTGGCTTCTGGCTGAGTGGCGCTCCCCCTGTGGAAGCACCCTGACCACCAGGGGCAGCTTCTGCATTACACGTCTGCTCCCTAGTGGTCAGTGAACATCAGAGCGACTGGTCATTCTAGTCCAGTGGTCGGCAAACTGCAGCTCGCGAGCCATATATGGCTCTTTGGCCCCTTGAGTGTGGCTCTTCCTAAGCCTTCGGAGTACCCTAATTAAGTTAATAACAATGTACCTACCTATATAGTTTAAGTTTAAAAAATTTGGCTCTCAAAAGAAATTTCAATCGTTGTACTGTTGATATTTGGCTCTGTTAACTAATGAGTTTGCCGACCACTAGACTAGGGAAAAGCAAACTAAAGAGAAAATATACAAATGGGACTATGTCAATATAAAAAGCTTCTGCACAGCAAATGAAACCAACAAAATAAAAAGGAGCCCATCGTATGGAGAACATATTCACCAATGATACATTAATAAGGGTTTAATATCCAAAATGTATAAAGAATTTACACAACTGAACATCAAGAAGACAAACAATCCAATTAAAAAAATAAGCAAAGGACCTAAAGGTACATTTCTGCAAAGAGGACATACAGATGGCCAAGAGACATATGAAAACATGCTCAAAGTCACTAATCATCAGAGAGATGCAAATTAAAACAAAAATGAGGTATCACCTCACACCTGCCAGAATTGCTACCATCAATAAATCAACAAATGACAAGTGCTGATGAGGATGTGGAGAAAAGGGAACCCTAGAACTGCTAGTGGGGATGCAGACTGGTGCAGCTATAATAGAAAACAGTATGGTGTTTCCTCAAAAAATAAAAAAATAGAACAGCCTTTGACCCAGTGATCCCACTTCTAGTAATATATCCTAAAACACCCAAAACACCAATCAGAAAGAATATATGCATCCCTATGTTCATAGCAGCATTATTTATAATAGCCAAGATCTGGAAACAGTCCAAGTGCCCATCATCAGTTGAGTGGATTAAAAAGCTGTGATGCATTTTACACAATGGAATACTATGTGGCTGAAAAATAGAAGGAACTCTGACCCTTTGCAACAGCATGGATGGACCTGGAGAGTATTATGCTAAGTGAAATAAGCCAGTCAGAGAATGACAAACATCACATGATCACACTTATATGTGGAATCTAATGAACAAAATAAACTGATGAACAAAATATGGCCAGAGGCATGGAATTATGGAACACACTGACAGATCTCAGAAGGGCGGGTTTGTGGGGGAGGCTGGAAGAGATTAACCAAAGAACACATGCACATATGCATAGCCCATGGACACAGACAAGAATGCCGTGAAGGCCTGGAGGGGCGGGGACTGGGTGGAGTGAGCAAGGGGGAAGGAATAGGGGACATGTATAACAGCGTCCACAATAGACAAATAATACCAGATGCCCTCAAAGGAGATGTATCCATCCTTTCTTTTTTACAGCTGCAGAGTATTCCACTGTGTAAAATGCACCGCTGACTAACTTAAGAACACACCCTTAGATTGCTTATCTGTTCTTATGCGTTTCTCTCCCCTACGTCTGTGAAATCATGTCCATTATTCAGACTTGTGTTTCAGGTTCTGCTTTCTGGGAAGAATCCAGGTTAAGACAGGGATTTTCTCAAAGGAATATAGATGCCTTGTCAGACAAAAGACAAAAATATCTACCTTAGATGCTATAAGACATGAATTTCAAGCTCATGGCTTCTGAATGTGTCAGTTCAAAAGGTGTTAAATCTAAATTTTTAGCTTCATAACATTTGTTTTCATATGGACTAATTTTTCAGTGACTCCTAATCCTATATAATAAAAGGCTAATATGCAAATTGACCAAGTGGCAGAACAACTAGTCGCTATGACCTGCACTGACCACCAGGGGGCAGACGCTTAACGCAGGAGCTGCCCCATGGTGGTCAGTGTGCTCCCACAGGGGGAGCACGGCTCAGCCAGAAGCTGGACTCATGGCTGGCGAGTGCAGTTGCAGAGACAGGAGTCTCTCCCACCTCCATGGCAGTGCTAAGCCATCAGTGGGACATCCCCCAAGAGCTCCCAGACTGGAAGAGGGCGCAGGCTGGGCTGAGGGGATGCCCCCCCCCCCAAGTTCACAAATTTCATGCACTGAGCTAGTAAAATATAAGGTTGATTATTAAGTAGAAGACACATCAGGCAAACAAATATAAAAATATTTTCAAATGTAATATAAAGCAATAGAGATGGTTTACAGTCTGAAGGAAACCAACCCTCTAGCTACTGGGGAATCATTCTGAGGTGTTATTAGGGGAAAAGCATGTTAAAGTGATAGTAAATATGGGTGTTAATTTATATAGCCTCATTAATGGCTGAGCGATATTTTAAAAGTGAACCTTGAGTTACATCCAGATTCAAAAAATAAGATAAAATGTTTTGTCCTTGAATGTTTCTAAATTTGGCCCATTTAGACAGTCTTTTTTGTTGTTAAGAAATGGTTTAAATTATAATTTGTTTTTTTATTTCCAATCTTTCTAAAAGGCTCATTTTATTTTTTTAATTTATCTTTATTGTTGAAAGTATAGCAGATGTCCCCTTTGTATTTTTGCATGTTTTTTCCCCATTGACCCCCTCCTCCCTGAACCTGCCCCTCCCAAGCCTTTGCCACACTATTGTCTGTGTCCATGGGCTATACATCCATGCATAGAAGTTCCCCAGTTAATCTCTCCCCACTCCCCACTTCCCCGTGAAATTCATTAATCAGTTCCATGGTTTTATGTCTCTGGATCTATTTTGTTTATCAGTTTATTTTGTTCATTAGATTCCCCATATGTGTGATATAATGTGTAATTTATCTTTCTCCAACTAGCTTATTTCAGTTAGCATAATACTCTCCAGGTCCATCCATGCTGTTGCAAATGGTAAGAGTTCTTTCTTTTTTACAGCTACATAGTATTCCATTGTGTAAAATATACCACAGTTTTTTATCCATTCAACTGCTGAAGGGCACTTGGGCTGTTTCCAGGTCTTCACTATTGTAAACTGTGCTGCTCTGAACATAGGGGTGCATACATTCTTTCTGATTGGTGTTTCTGCTTCCTTAGGATATATTCCTTAAAGTGCAATCACTGGGTCAAATGGGGGTTCCATTTTTAATTTCTGAGGAAACGCCATACTGTTTTCCACAGTGGCTGCACCAGCCTGCATTCCCCCCAGCAGTGCACTAGGGCTCCCTTTTCTCCACAGCCTCACCAGCACTTGTCCTTTGTTGATGACAGTCATTCTGACAGGTGTGAGGTGATCTCTCATTTTTGTTTTAATTTGCAGCTCTTGGATGGTTAATGCCTGACCATCTTTCATATGCCTCTTGGCCTTCTAATGTCCACATTAGGGAAGTGCCCAGTTAGGTCCCCTGCCATTTTTTAAACTGGATTGTTTGTCTTCCGTTTGTTAAGTTGTATGAGTTCCCTATATATTTTCAAAATTAACCCCTTACCGGATGTTGTCACAGGCAAATCTGTTCTCCCACGCAGTGAGCTCTCTTTTTAATTTGTTGGTGGTTTCTGCTGCTGGGCAGAAGCTTTGTATTTTGATGTGGTCCCATTTGTTTATTTTCTCCTTAGCCTCCTTTGCCCTAGGAGACGTATCTGTAAACATTGCTGTGAAAGATTTCAGAGATTTCACTGTCTACGATTTCTTCTAAGATTTTTATGGTTTCACAGCTTACATTCAGGTCTTTTATCCATTTTGAGTTTATCTTGTGTAGAGTGCAAGATGACTCTCTTGTTTCACTTTTTTGCATGTACCTGTCCAGTTTTCCCAGCACCATTTATTGAAGAGACTGTCCTGACTCCATTGTGTGCTCTTGCCTCCATTGTCAAATATTAATTGAGCATAATGGCTTGGGTCAATTTCTGGGGTCTCTGTTCTTTTTCATTGATCTATATGCCTGTTCTTGCAACAGTACCAGGCTGTTTTGAGTACAGCGGCTTTGTAGTATAGCTTGGTATCTGGTATTGTGATCCCTCCAAACCTGTTCTTCTTTTTTAAGATTGCTGCAGCTTTTGGAGGTCTTTTATGGTTCATATACATTTTTGAAGTGTTTGTTCTGGATCTGTGAAATATCCCTTTGGTTTTTTAATAGGAATTGCATTGAATCTGTAGATTGCTTTGGGCAGTATGGACATTTTAATGATGCTGATTATACCAATCCATAAACACAGTGTTTTCTTCCACTTGTTTGTATCTTCCTCTATATCTTTTTTCAATGTCCTGTAGTTTTCTAAGTTTTTTTGTTTTACCTTGGTTAAGTTTATTCCTAAGTATCTTAATTTTTTTGCTGCTATGGTAAATGGGATTGTTTTTTAGTTTCTCTTTCTGAGAGTTCATTATTGATGGATAAAATGTTATTGATTAATTTTTATCCTACTACATTGCAAATTCATCTATTAAATCTAGTAGTTTTTTGGTGGAGTCTTTTGGGGTTTCTATGTATAATATTATATCATCTATGAATGATAGTTTTACCTCCCCATTTCCAATTTGAAAGCCTTTTATTTCTCCTCTTGTCTGATAGCTGTGGATAGGACTAGTACTATGTTGACCAAGAGTGGTGAAAGTGAGCATCCCTGTCTTGTTTCTATTCTTAGGAGAAATGGTTTTAGATTTTGTCCATTGAGTATGATGTTGACTGTAGGTTTGTCATACATGGCCTTTATCATGTTGAGATATGCTCCCTCTATTCCCACTTTCCTGTGAGTTTTTATCAAAAATGGGTGTTGGATTTTATTGAATGTTTTTTCTGCATCAATTTATATGGTCATATGATTTTTATCTTCCAGTTTGTTTATGTGATGTATCACATTTATTGATTTGCAAATATTGTATCAATCTTCCATCCCTGGAATAAATCTTACTTGGTCATGGTGTATGATCTTGTTTATGTATTTTTTTTAAAGTTTTGTCCTACTTTAAGTGATTTTAAAAACATTTTTCTTCTTTTATTGCCTAAACAAATTCAATTTTGGTAGTTAATTTTAAAATATTCAGATTATACATGGATCAAATAATTTAGTCTTTATGCTTTACCAAAATAGTAGTATTAATATGTCAAATGCATGTCTTTAAAAAAAGGTATATGATGATTATTCTGAACTGCTGTAAATCATCATTTATATTCTTTATATTATGTGTTATAATTTTCTTACTCATATTGTGTTTCTGCATTAAATTGTAATGCTCTTGAAGACAGAGACTCTTTCTTTGTATCTCCTTTGGTTCCTAACAATGTGTATTGCATATAAAAGGTAAACAAATGTTTCATTCACTTATTGTTATTGATTATAACATCATACTTCTCAATAAAAGAATTAAATTATTTCTCACTGTAAACAATACAAATAAGTAAAAGGAAGAAAATAAAAAATAATTCCACTATCCTGGGATAATCAACAGTAAAAATTTAGTGTATGTTCTTCTAGTCTCTTTTTCAACTTTATACACATGTATATACCACACAGACACACACACATACACACACACACTGATATATATGGAACATATAGAATAAAATGAGATCACATATAAATAAAAAGCCAGCGACCTGAACGCTGGAACAACCAGAACAAGCAGCTACTATGATGCCCACTGTGGCCAGCAAACCAGTCCCATCGGGGTGGGGCTGGCTGGCCAACCTCCCGCAACCCTCCCCGCAGCTGGCCCCACCCCTGATCAGCCTCTCCCACCCCGATGGAAGGTGGGGCAGCTGGCCAACCCCCCCTCCCTCAGCCCTTCCCTACACCAGCCCGACTCCCAAAAGCCTGCCCCTATAAGCCCGGAGCCCCTCCCCCAGCTGTCCCCACCCCCGGTGGGCCCCCACCACCCCAATAGGGCACGGGGCCAGATGGCCAACCACTCATGGCCCCTCCCCCAGGCCGGCCCTACCCCCAGTTGGGCCCCCACCACCCCAATTGGCTCACAGCCCCTCCCCCCAGCCAGCTTCGTCCTCGATTGGCCCCCCACTTTGATCAGGTGCATGGCCAGCTGGCCAACCACGCATGGCCCCCCCCCCTTGCCCCTCCTCTGGACCACTGGCCGCTATTCAGCCCCCCTACCTCATTCAGGGGTGGGGTCACCTGGCCCACCACCCAAAGTGCTGGGCACACCCCCAATCCATCCCTACCACACTGATTGGCCCACGGCCCCTCCCCCCAGACAGTTCCACCCCTGATCGGCCCCCCACACACCAATAGGGGGTGGGGCTGGCTGGCCCACCTCCCACAGGCCCTCCCCCAGTCCCATTTGGGAGCGGGTCCAGCCGGCCAATTGCCTGCAGCCCCTCCCCATAGCCAGCCCAGCCCTGATCATGCCCCAATCAGTGAAGGCCCACCGGCCAACCTCCCGCTGTCTCCTCCTCCCGACAGGCCTGGCCCTGATCCGCTGATTAGGACTGGGCTGGCCAGACCCATCCCGTGCACGAATTCGTGCACTAAGGTCTAGTATTAAACATAATACTTTGGTTCCCTGCTTTTTTATAATATCACAATCATTTTGGGCACTTTACTGTATTTTGTACTTAAACTTAAAAATTAAACCTTACTGTAATTAATTATAAACAATATATAAAGAAAAATTACTTCCTCACCCTCCTCTAACCAACATCTCTGAAGTAAACGATGTTAGCATTTTGTGTCTCGCCTTCCCACACTTTTCACTGTACATTCCTACAAACGTAAACAGGAGCACAGAAGCATTTATAGGATTTTACACCCTTTGGATCATAATATGGAGAAATGAACTTAAAGATTTCAACGTTTTGTTTTCAGGAGTTTGGCTGATAAGACTGAATGTATAAAATTTAGTAAAAGTTGATATACACAATTTTTACTTACTAGTAGACTACTTTTATTAATATTTAGATTCTAAATCTATTCTGTCTTAGAAAATAAGTCTGGTAAATATAGTTTCTATATAGATGAATAAGGAAAAGTAAATGAATCTTTTTGTAATTTTCATTGTGGTCTCTATGGATAAATATCTGTTAAATTTAAAAATCATTCAACATTGAGTACAATTATTTCCTCTCGAGTGACAAGGAAATGCTTGTATCATCTAGTTTAGTATGTAGAAAATCAGACTCCCATTCTTTCCTGCCTGTTTTTAAAGGGGCCCCTAGGCAAGTAACTTGAAGAAGGTTAACTCCATAGTCACTCAGTTTACAGAATGAGACACCTACAAAATTATTAAAAACACTTGCATTCACTGCTTGTCAAACTTCCTTTGGTCTAATTAAATGGTTGTTCTCATCACTTCTTATAATTTATTTTATCCTAGATAAGAGGCAAATATATCTAGCCTCTGAATAGTATTAAATATTTCCCTCATAATATATCATCAACAAAGTCATGCTGAATTAATGAATTGTGTGCATGTTTGAAAGTGGGATTGTACTTGTCTAACTGTGACATCAGTTGTCATGGTGACTATCAGCCAATCAGTGAGTAACGCCCTTACTTGGCAGTGTTTGGGTGAAGAAAGCTTTGTGCGGATGTCAGCCTGAGGTTTATGATGGTGAAACTATATCTGGCAGGCAAGCCAACGTGCTGTCCACTTTTCATGTTTCTGCCCTCATTTAAAGTCAACCCCTTGATATTCAACTAGAATATTAAGAGACCCTGTGTCTTTGGAGCAGTTTTGTTATTAATAGATCACTTGTAATAAACTGTGTATGAGATGACTAGCTATTTGTATACCTATCTAATGAAGGCAACCCTTGGTATTTCTTTGTATTTGTAACTGCAAAATGTCAGATCTTGAAAGAAAGTGGGTATTAGAGGACATCTTTTATGTCTGCTATTAAAACATGTCGAGTGATCTATACATTATCCCACATAGATAAACAGTGGATTAAAATTAGGCACTCTCATTCTGTCATCACTATAATATTAATCACTGGAGTCTGGGTCTTTAATGTTAATATATACCTTTTAGCAGTATATGTCACTGCATATTAAATTACATGATAGCTGACAGATTTTTAAATCAAAACATTTTTTTCATTCCTATGTCATAACATGATAAGAAAGAAAGAGTAATTCTGCTTACATAGAATATTGTTTAATCTTTTCACATGTTGTTTTTCACAGTTTATATTTCCAATGAACTAAAATGTTTTTATCAGTACCTATTCTTGTTCATGGGCATACCAAAAAAGATGATCAACCTTTTCATTTATTGTACATAGAGCTAAACAAAATAATTCCCATAAAATCAATAATATTTTACCAATTTTTAGTAAAACAAAATTGGGATAAAATAAGTCTTCTAAGTTATTTATTTTCTTTCACCTGGAATTAATTTTGTTATCCACAACACATTTTTAAAATGATAAGGAAACACATGGCTTTTATGTCCTAATCAATCTAAAATAGAAAGACTTATTATATGTCCTATGGTAAAGAGTAGGCCATTGACTTACACTCCTCTTACATTTTGAATATTCAGGAAAATATGGATAAACTGCATATGGCTAGTTGACATAAATATTATATATCCACTGAAGAATGGGCAGGTGAGGTTGTTTGCATATTAGTTGATGTTTAAAAACAAAACCCCTTCTAAAAACCTACAGGTATCTTACTTTCCCCATCTGCGACCGCACAAACCCATTCTGGAGTGAAACTTGTGTTGAGTAGGCACATAGCAAGGTGATATTTTGTGTAGAGTAAGCAAATAAACCAATCAACCCTTTCACCTGCTGCTCATTAGGCTAAATGTAAAGCAGACCTTTCTTCATTAAACTGTGTTGCTATTAATTTTTTGTAATTACGATGATACATCTGCCTCCTCCTTAGACTATGAAATCCACAAAGGTAGCAGCCATATCATAAACAGCACAATGTATTCAGCATTTTGAACAATGTCGAATCCTCAAAAAACTTAAGTGAATACAGATGAAGCTGTTTTTTGATCATTTATTTATGGAGGTTGAAAATGTACAGCTTTGATAGCTTTTTTTCCTCGCTCAAATTGTCTTTAACTCAAGCATATTCAATTAATCAAATAAAAATGATCTTATATTTCATTTATTGATATAAAAATAGATCTATAAAATGAGAAAACAAGTCTTGAGAGGTTGCTATCAAATAAGATTCAAATATCATATATTAATAATTATGAATCTTTAAATATTTTAAATAGTATTATAAAAATAATATATGAATACCAAGAGAACTTAACAATAACATTTATTGTTTTAAACAAACTTGCAGTTCCTAAGACATTTTTCAAATATCTATTCATCTTTTACTTTCAAAAATGATATTTATTACCTATCTCACATATCTCTATTTCATTGTAAGTAACATTTCTGGATTAAAAAGAAATCGGTTTAGTAGAATGCTACTGTTTTATATTTTAAGAATTTTTTTAAAATCTCATGTCCCAAGTTTCTTTTTTTATAATGTATTGAAAATAACCAACGCATTCATCCATCTTGAGAAAAATAAATTCCATAGCTTGTGATAGGCCTTTAATTAACATGTAGGCTGTGATATTATTAAGAATACATACCTGGCAAAATGTCTCCACTAGAGCATGAAACCCTTGGCCTAGCCTCTGAGAGTCTATGGGACCCACTGCTGGGGTGTACACACACCTCACAATAAGAGAATAGCTGGCAACTACAGTTCATCTACCTGATGACCAAGATGAAGAATAAGGAGAGAGTATGACTAAGACATGTCAATTCGCTAAAGTCACTGTTTACATTTATTTGTCTTGATATCCCACACCATTTTGCTTGGGTTCTATTCCCTTTAAATGCATGGTTCACTTTCTATTTCATTCTTTCTCTGTCATTGTCAACCTTGCATAGAATTTAGGAAGCTGATCATTAGCCCTTCTCAGAGCTAGTACTTAAACATCTAACATGACCTGCAGCAGGTATTCTCAACAATGAAAATATTCTATCTGTAAAAATATTGTTAGGGCATTTGTAATATGTCTCCATACTGTATTCCTACATTAGTTACTATGGAAGTTTTTTAGTAGAACAGATATATGTAGTAGTAAGGGTCACATGTTGTATTAGTGCCTATGTTTCAAGGGGGTCTCTTTATTATGCCAAAACCTGGCAAACAAATTCAAATCTGTATAGCATAAACTTATATGTCATTAATAATTATGTAAATAAAAGTTTAATAAAAGATTTTACTTAGATCTACTCTGGATATACACAATAAATAAGGCACAAATGAACAAAGACATTTGAAAAATTCCTTAGTTTATTGCAAAATATGCATTTTCTATAAAAGAACAGCAGTAAAACTGGTGGTAAAATTATATAAAATATTCAAATTTTACTCTGTAAATAATTAAAATAAATATCCATATAATCTCTAATAAAATATGTTATAATTATCCCACACAAAAATAGTAAATGTTCTCTATTATTTTAGATAAATTATAATGGTTTAGTTATTTGGGTATAAAACATTATATAATTTGTATTTTTTTCTAAATGAAATAGGTTTTAATAGTTTCCTTAGTAACCAGTGATATAGTGGATTTGTAGAATTTAAGCTTTTCTGTATTAATTCAAAATTTGTTCTTTTTCTAGTTCATCATGATAATTTTGCTTTCTTGCTATTTTTTTTTATTTTTTAGACCCTGCTCAGAACTGCTTAAGGAAATATTTTTTTAAAAAAAGGAATACACAATGGAAATGTGACTCAACTGTCAATGATTTAATTAAGAAAAGAGCAAAAAAGATGTTTCTGAACTGATTGACAAATTTCAAAACTTATAGTCAAACTTGGAACAAACTGTAGGTTTGGGATACTGCCTTTGCTTTGTTTTAGTTGAAAAATTAAAATGTTATTTGTTTTATTTAAAGTCTTGATCAGATTACTTTTTTTCCATATGAAAGTACAAACACATTTGGTTTCCTGGTATAAGTTCAAAAATTGTGAATCTTGATAAGAATTACTGATAATGAAGGTATGGCCTGATAATCAAACAAACAAGTAGTTGTTTTGTTTTTGCTTTTTACCTGAATTACACAGCAGTGATAAGTGAATTGCTAACTTTTATTCTAGATTTTAAAATAAATATGCCATTCCATACATAATTTTCTTTCACTGGTACCCTCTCTCTGAAATTCAAATAACTAAGATGTTTTGTCTTTATCACGGGTATTGCTGTTCTGGCATGTTATCTTCACGAAAATTAAAAGTTAAATCCAGCGATGCCAAATGTGCTGTTGGTAGTGGACACTTCTTTTGAATGTAGGGCAGTCTCCATTCCAACTGTAAGTCAAGTTCACTCAGTGCTACATCTGACTTGTCTGCTTGCTTTTTCTTTATATTTATGGATTTTGTGTTATTTCAGGTGCTATTGAACCATGCAGAGAATAGCATTCCAACTATTTGAAACCATCTGTTTGAGATAATGTTACTGGTGGTTTTTTTCTTTTGTTAATGCCTAGTCAAAATTATTTTTTTAATAATTCAACAAAATAACTAAAATCTTGCCTCTTTGTGCATTACTTGGAAGGAACATATAGTGCTGATTACCATGAGGAAATTTCTTCTATGTAACTTGAAAATATCTTTTTCATAGTTAAGGAAGATCATCCTATCTAATAAAAGAGAAACATGGTAATTAGCGTACAACTGCTACCCTTCCCATTGGCTAATCAGGGAGATATGCAAATTAACTGCCAGCCAAGATGGCGGCCTGCAGCCAGGCAGCTTGAAACTAACATGGGGCTTGCTTGCTTCAGTGACGGAGGAAACCAACGTTCTCCGCCTGCCTTGCTGGCCTCTGAGCCTGCAGTTTGAAACATTGTAACAAATATAGAAGCTAAACAAAACCCCAGAAACCTGCTCTCAGCTGGCCAGGATCTCAGAGCTGGAGTTATACATTGTTTTGATTATAGAACCCAAACAAACCAGATACCTGCTTTCAGCAGCAGAGGCCTCAGAGCTGGAGTCAGAGCTAAAGCTGGCCCAGAATAAAAAAAAAGAAAAAAAGGAGCAGTTGGGAGCTTCAGCCCTCAGCCCCTCACCCAGACTGGCCAGGCACCCCAGTGGGGACCCCCACCCTAAAGGGTGTGTGACCAGCTGCAAACAGCCATCATCCCCTCACCCAGGCTGGCCAGGCACCCCAGTGGGGACCCCCACCCTGATCCAGGACACCCTTCAGGGCAAACCAGCCAGCCCCACCCATGCACCAGGCCTCTATCCTATATAGTAAAAGGGTAATATGCCTCCCAGCACCAGGATCAGCATGACAGGGGGCAGCGCCCAAACCCCTTGATCGCCCTGTGGCTCTGTTTGTGACACGGGGCGGGGCCACAACCTCCCTATTCGTCCTGCTCTGTTCATGACAGGGAGTGGAGCCCCAACTCCCCAATCGGCCCTGCTCTGAGCCTGACCAGGGGCTGCACCTAGGGATTGGGCCTGCCCTCTGCCACCCGGGAGCAGGCCTAAGCCAGCAGGGCTTTATCTCCCGAGGTGTCCCAGACTGCGAGAGGGCACAGGCCAGGCTGAGGGACCCCTCTTCCCCCCGAGTGCACAAATTTTTGTGCACCGGACCTCTAGTCTATATATATAAAAGCCAGCGACCAGACTAGCCAAATGACCAGTTGGCTATGACGTGCACTGCGGCAGCCAAGAGTCTGATCCAGGACCCAATCCCCTCCTGCCAGCCCCACCCCAGATCGGCCCCCAACACCCCGATTGGGGGCAGGGCCTACTGGCCAACAGCCCTTGAACCCTCCCGCCTGCCAGCCCAATGGGCCCCTATGAGGGCAGGCCAGCCAGACCACACCCGTACATGAATTCATGCACCGGGCCTCCTGTTTGATATAAGAAAATAGAAGTAGATCAAAATTCTAGAAAACCTTACGATTGAATTTTAAACCTCTGTGTTTAGAATTAGAGCGATCAGCCATTCAACTTCAGTAAGATTTTTGCGTTCTGTAAGGTTTGGGGTTGTTTTCTCCTTTATATTGATGTTGTCCAGGTTTTCTTTACCGAATTTTGCTCATTCATAATTTCTGTAATAACATTTTTCTCTGATAGAAAAGCATATATTTCACTTGCATTTAGCCTAGTTTTAAACCTGTCTATTTATTTATCTAATTAGCGGTTATGAACATTTTCTGTTATTTAATGCAAACTTATTAGAATACTACAGATTACTGGGCCCCACCCCTCATAATTTTGATTTTAACAGAATTAAGACTAGTCCCAAATGCCGGGGTCCAACCCCAGCAGGTCCAGGGGTCCCCAAAGGCGTAGACGGAGTCGGCGAAGAAGGAAGGACATGGAGACAGTGTTCAGTTGATCAGCAGCCTAGCCAGGATCTCCAGCCAAGTTCTGGTCTGGATCTCCAGAGAGGTTCTGCTGGTTCTCCAGCCAGGTTCTGTGTCCATGTTCTCTTGCTAGGTTTTCCAGGTTCTCCAGCCAGGTTCTGTAGCCATGTTCCCTCGCTAGGTTCTCCAGCCAGGTTCTGTCCAGGTTCTCCAGCCAGGTTCAGTCACCAGGTTCTAGTCAGGTTCTCTTGCCAATTTCTGTAGTCAGGTTCAGTCTAGGATCTTTTGCCATGTTCTCTCCAGTGAAGTTCTTCTGTCTCTAGAGAACGTTCTGTGTAGGTTCTGTGTTCTGAATTCTGTCTTGTTACATCTGTATTTATACCAGTTGATTCCAATCCTATCAGTCTCTATTCCAAAGGTTAGGGCGTTTCTTATCTCCATTCCAGGGAGTAAAGATTATGTAGCTTAAGCATGATTGTTCGTAGTTAAAGTGATTAATTACCCGCCTGGCACTTAGTTGAGGGGTTTTATTCCCTCCCTAACTTCAGGGGAAAATCCCTACCTGGGGAAACAATCTTTCTCAGAGAGGAGACCTTGGTTAAAACACATAGTGCCAAGAAGGTGAGCAAACATTTTAAGAACAGTATGCCATATATGCCAGGTCCTTTGAAACAGCAAGGATGGACTGGCTCCCGGCACCCAAGAAATTGTATTTCTAAAACGTTCCTGGGTGATGCCAATGCTGCTAGTCCAAGGATTGACTTTGAAAAGTACTGAGTTATACAACACATGTTAGAGAATCAGAAAGACAGAGCCCATCTAGAGCAGCTATAACAAGAAATTTAAAAAATAGTACTTTAAAATAAGAGAATGAATCAGGCTAAGGGCAGAAACAAACTGAAATAGAAAAAAATATATATGTGTGTGTGTGTGTGTGTGTGTATGTGTGTGTGTGTGTGATTAACGTGTCCAAAGGTGCAGAAAAGTTGATAAAGCCTCAATGAAATGAGAGAAAACACAAATAATATCAGAAATAGTAGAAGAAACATCACTATATATCCCAAGACATAATAGAATATTTTGAAAAATTGCTACATGCTAATAAATTTGAAATTTTAGATGAAATTTTTAAATTTTTAGAAAAACAGCTATTTTGTTGTTATACAAGAAGAAATTGAAAGATATCTATTTGAAATACTGAATCTATAAATAAAACTTTCAACAAAGAAAACTCTGAACTAAAATGAAGCCACAGGTTTTATTTAAAGGAGAAATATCATTTTAAACAAATCCGCCCCCACAAATAAATCAGTTCTTATTTTAACCTTTTCGTTAAAAGACAGTTTTGCTGGGTTCACAATTTTAGTTGAAGTGCCATTTTCTCTACTAAATAAATATACACTTACCTTCTGGCTTCCATTGTTGCTGCCCAGTCCTCTCTTATCTAATTTGCATGCATTTGATCTACCCTTTCTCGTGAGCAACTTTTAAGAATGTCTCTTTCGACGTTGATGTTTTGTAGTTTCATTACAGTTATCCAGCTGTTTTAACTCTGCATTTTATATGTTGTTATGTTGTGCTTTTTATATTTGTAGGGTCATATCCTTAATAAAATGTAGAACAGCTTCAGACATTTTCTCTCCTTTACTATGATCTCTATGATTTGTTTTTCTGGGACATCCACTGAGAGTATACTAGATTTTCTTATTCTGTTTTCCATCTAGCTTAATGCTTCACATTTGGCATCTCTGTCTCACTACATTACATTTGAATAATTTTTTATGGATTTGTCTTTTAGCTCCCTCATTCTCACTTTAACCGTGTCTAAACTATTATAAAATCCACCCATTATATTTAATTTTCAGCAGTTAAATTTCTTATTTCTAAAAATTCAATTTGGTTGGTCACTCTGATAACCTTTCTTTTCTTGATCATTTTAGTCTATTTTTATTTATTTAAGCTTAAATTACATCAGTATTTTATAGTCTATGTTTTATAATTCTATACTCCTCAGGTGTAGACTGAAACCTTCATTGTGTGTGCTGACTCTTACTTACAATGCCTTATTTCATCTTGTGGTTGGTGATTTCCTTCCTATTGTGAGTTCACATTTTGTTGAACTTGACCTTTAGAAATACCAATGGCATACATTTTGGATTCATTCATATGGAGAGGATTTGCAGGTTTACTGTAGGACCACTTTAGAATTTTTCAAGTTTCCAGCTTAATTCAAGAATCAAAGGTTTAGCCCCATAAACAAGTACCAGCCCAAAGTGAATCCTCCTCTTCCCAGTACTGGTATTGACATTACTTCCATGACTTCTTTGGCCCTAGTGAGAAAAAATAGTTTAATTGATTTATTTCCTTAACTTTTCTGAGAACTCAACAATGCATTACAAATGTACTAGATGTATTTTCATCTAAAATCTTGGTTGGATTGTGGCATAAAGGGCCTTCTGGGTATCTAGTCCAACATACCACTAGAAGCAAAAATCCTGAAAGTAACATATTTCCATTGTAGAACATTTGGAAAATCTATAAAAGCCAAAATAAAAAATAAAATACCCTATCATTGTACTATACAAATCATCCAAGTTAATAATTTGGTATCTTTCAAACATAAACACACACTCACAGAATATAAATATAAATACTTATAGGTAGATAAAATATTTTATACTATTTGGATCAATAATGCTAGATAAATAATCTGAATGTTATCACTCCCTTCTTCACCCACCCATGACAGACAACATCAATTACTGTTTCTCAACCCTGGGACTAGTAACTTCATATCATGTCATCCAATTTATGTCATAAAAATTACAGGCTACAAGTATCAGTCAGTTGGAATTAGTTGTAACTTAGTTGCATAAGTTAGTGGTCTTTAATTCCTTTTTAAATTAATAATGTTCATCTATTTTTCAGAGTCTTTGGAAATTATAATCAGCAAAAGCAATTTTATAAAACTCAAAATGAATCAGGCTATTTTAACTAATTAAACATTCAGGAAATATAGTAAGAAGAACATAATTAGGAAGTAAAACTGTCAATTGTCAAACCCAAAATAGTAAATGTCAACACAAATATGGCATGGGAGGAAAATGTTCCAGACATCAGCATGTCTTAACATATATATTATAAATAAGATGTGTTATGCCACAAATAATCTTCACCCTTAATAAATAATGCATTTTTATTGAATATCTATAATATGTCAGAACTACACTGGCATTAAAGGTGCAGAAGGGAGTCACAAGCCCTCTCCACAAAGATCTATATTTTGCTTATAAAGATTTTAGTTCAAGGGGTCAGCAAACTACAACCCCTATCCAGCATGCCGCCTCACTTATAGATTTTATTGGAGCACAGCCATGCTAATTTGTTTACATATTGTCTATGGCTACTTCTGTGCTGAAATAACAGAGTTGACTAGTTGCAGCATAGAAAGTATGGCTGAAAATATTTATTTTCTGGGCCTTTACAGAAAATATTTGCTGACCCCTGTGAGTTATTCAGAGGTTGATGGGGAATGTTTAGATTTCAGTTTTAAGCCTCATTTTTATCCACTCAACAAAGACTTGTTGGGTGCCTGTTGGGTTCCAAGCAGTACTAAACTCTGAAGAGAGAGGGAAGCAAGACACCTTCTCCAATTTGTTTCTATTAACAGAAACTAGAAAAAAGATGAAGTACATAGAAGTGCCAAATGTATGGTCTCAAAATTATGGCATCAACAATTCAGAGAGGAGTCTTAGAGAAAGTATTATTTTAGTTAAATCTTCAGGGACAAGAGGAATTCTAATACATACGAAGAATAGAAAAATTATTATAGTCCACAAGGATGGCAGAAGCATAAGGGAAGAAAGGAGAATAGCGTGATCAGAGGCAAAACCAAACAAAATCAGTGGACCTGGGTAGGTGAAAGAGAATTTAAAAGAGCAGTTTCAAACATGGAAGACTTTAAATTAAAACAACAACAACAAAACAAAAACTAGATTCCATTTTGGGGGCATTAGTGGTATGGGGGTTTAGGCTGGGATGGTTTAAATACATGTAAGGTGAAACAAACAATGAGTTGAGGAGCAGATCTATGAGTGGTTAGCCCTGGGCGAGAACCAATTTCCCTTTCCCAGTTCATTTAACAGGAAGAGATGGATTTATGTGTGGGTCACATTGAATAATTAAAAATGTCCTTTATGCTATGCAGAAAATCTTAACGTGTTCAATCTGAATATAAATTCCATGAAGCCACAGGTTTTTGTCTGTTTACTTCTGTATCCTCAGGAGGTAGAGCAGTGCCTGGGACATAGTAGCCACTGAGTAAATATTTGTTGAAGATATTAAGTAATAGGTACCAAAAGCAGCTTGAAAAGCTCTTGTCAGGGTATTTCAAATGAAGAGGAATGATTAAGAAGGTTAAGACACCTGTCAGCAACCAGGGGAGGGGAGTGCATGGGCGAAGGGGGACGTGACAGTCACTGCTTGGGGAGATTGGGGCTCAGCTACACGGAGGAAATAGTAAGGATTAAAACTCATAGCCAGCCAGCCTGAGAGGAGATTCCATTCACAAATGGGACAGCAACAATCAAAATCTGGTTATAATAGGAGAGCCAAAACAAAAACAAAACAAAACAAACCATGGAAGGGAGCCTTCTAAAGCATCCAGCTCAGTTGTTCAAGGAGACCACACCACTGGGTCCAACAGCATATTTACTTCAAAAGGGCAACCCATTGATGACTGGGAGTGATAGCAGTTATATCTAATACATAGAAACAAAGAGATATAACTAAAATGGGAAGAGAAAGAAATAAACCCCAAACGAAAGAAAATGAGGAATTTCCAGAAAAAGCGCTGAATGATATGGAGGTAAGAAATTCATCAGGCATAGAGTTCAGACTAATGGTTATAAGGATGCTCAAGTAACTTAGTGAGTACTACAAGGAGCTTAATAGTAATTACAAGGAAGTTAGTGGAACTATATCAGCATGAAAAAGGACATGTAAATTATGAATAAGAACCAGTCAGAAATGAAGACTACTATATCTGACATCAAGAATATAGTGGGAGAAATTAAAAACAAGCTTGATAAAGCGGTGATTGAATCAGAGATTTGGAAGATGAAATATGAAAAAAAAAAACACCCACAATCAGAGCAGCAAATGAAAAAAATACTTAAAAAGGATGAGAGTTTAAGGGAACTTTGGGACAACATGAAACAGAACAATATCTGCATCATAGGTGTCCCAGAGGGAGAAGAAAGTGATCAAGGAATACAGAACCTGTTTTAAAAAATAATGACTGAAGATTCCCCTAACCTGATGAAGGAAAATGTCACACAATTTCAGGAAACACAGAGAGTCCCAATTTAATGAACACAAAGAAACTAACACCAAGACACATCATATTTAAAATGGAGACATCAAAGACAAAGACAGTATGTTAAGGGCAGAAAGAGAGAGATAGTCAGTGACCTACAGGGGAGCTCCCATAAGGCTGATTTCTCAAGAGAAACACTACATGCCTGGAGGGAATGGCATGAAGTGTTTAAAATAATGAAAAGCAATCATCTAAAACCAAGACTACAGCAAGGCTATCATTCAAAATTTAAGTTTCAATAAACAGCTTCCCAGACAAAATTAGGGCTAAAAGATTTTATTACCACAAGACCATCATTGCAAGAAATGTTAAAGGGAATGGTGTAAAAAGAACAAATAAAGAGAAAGAGGAAAACAGGCATAAAGAATGAAAATGGCAATAAATAAGTGCCTATCAATTATAACCTTAAATGTAAATGTATTACATGTTCCAAACAAAATACATGATGTAGCTGAATGGGTAAGAAAATGTGACCCATATATATGCTGTCTACAAGAGACCCACCTCAGAATCATACAGGATGAAAGTGAAAGAATGGAAAAAAATTTTCCATGCAAATCAAAATGAAAAATGACAACAACAACAAAAAACATCAGGGGTAGCAATACTTACATATGGAAAAATAGATTTCAAAATAAATGCCATAAAAATAAAGAAAGAAGATCATTAAATACTACTAAAGGGGTAAATCCAACAAAAGGATATAATCCTGGTAAATATATATGTACCCAGTATAAAACAACCTAAATATATTTAAAAACTCCTAGAGGATTTAAAGAGAGAGATTGACAGTAATACCATCATAGGAGGGAACTTTACAACCCCACTGACATCACTGGATAGGTCTTCCAAACAAAAAAATCATAAAGGAAACAGCAACCTTCAACAACACACTAGATCAAATGGATTTAATTGAAATTGACAGAAGATTTCATCCAAAAGCTGAAGAATATACTTCTGTCTCAAATGCACATGGGACATTGTCAATAATACATGTTAGGACACAAATAAGTCTCTACAAGTTCAAGAAAATTGAAATCATATTCAGCATCTTCTTGAATAAAAATGGTGTGAAACTAGAAATCAACTACAAAAACAAAAAAACAAAAGCAAAAACAGACAAACAAAAACACCTCAAGAACATTCAAGCACATAGAGGCTAAATAGCATGTTATTAAACAGTGAATGGATTAACAACGAGATAAGAAAGAAATAAAAAAAAATTCTGGAAACAAAGGAAAATGAACACACAATACCCCAAAATCTGTAGGACATAGTGGAAACAATCCTGAGAGGGAAGTACATAGCTTATCTCAAGAAACAAGAAAAATCCCAAAGAAATGATCTAATCTTATAACTAAACGAATTAGAAGTAGAACAACAAAAGCCCCGAAGAAGTAGAAGGAAGGAAATAATAAAGATATGAGTGGAAATAAGTGACATAGAGACTAAAAAGCAATACAGAAGATCAATAAAACCAAGACTTGGTTCTTTGCAAAGATTGATGAACCTATAACTAGACCCATTAAAAAACAAAACAAAAAAAGCCTGGCTGGTGTGACTCAGTGGTTGAGCATTGACCTATGAACCAGGAGGTCACAGTTTGATTCCCAGTCAGGGCACATGCCCACATTATATGCTCAATCCCCAGTATCGGGCATGCAACAGGCAGCCGATCAAAAATTCTCTCTCATCATTGATGTTTCTATCTCTCTCTCCCTCTGCCTTCTTTTCTTTTTTTTATTTTAATCCTCACCCGAGGATATTTTTCCATTGGTTTTTAGAGAGAGTGGGAGAGGGAAAGACAGAGAGAAATAGCAATGTGAGAGAAACACATTGATTGGTTGCCTCCTGCATGTGCCCAGACCAGGGTTGGTCCAGGGAGGATCCTGCAACCAAGGTCCGTGCCCTTGACCGGAATTGAACATGGGACCCTTCAGTTTATAGGCCGACACTCTATTTCCTGAGCCATACCCGCTAGGGCTCTGCCTTCTTTTCTGAAATCAATAATAGAAAGAAATAAAAAGAGAGGACCCAAATAAAATCAGAAATGAAAGAGGAGAAGTAACAACTGACAACACAGAAATACAAAAGATTGTAAGAAAATTCTATTAACATTTATATGCCAACAACTGGACAACCTGAGCAAAATAGACAAATTCCTAGAAACATACAATCTTCCAAATCTCAATCAGGAGGAATCAGAAACTTAAATAGGCCAATAACTACTGATAAAATTGAATCAGTAATCAAAACATTCTGAGCAAACAAAAGTCTTGGACCTGATGGATTATAGCAAACATTTAAAGAACTAACACCTATCCTCCTCACACTATTCCAAAAAACTCAAGTGGAGGGAATACTTACAAGATCTTTTTACAAGGCTAGTGTTATCCTAATTACAAAACCAGATAAAGACACCACCAAGAAAGAAATTTACAGTTCAATATCCCTGATGAACACAGATGCTAAAATCATCAACAAAATATGAGCAAGTTTGATCTAGTAATATATTAAAAAGATTATATACCATGAGCAAGTGGGATTGATTCCAGGGATGTAAGCAAATATAATTATATTTGGTACAATATCTGGTACAATATTCACAAATCAATAAATGTGATACATCACATAAAATAAAATGAAGGATAAAAATCAAATGAACATATCAATCGATGCAGAAAAAGCATGCCTCAAAATCTAGCACCCTTTTTTGATTAAAACTCTCAGCAAAGTTGGAATAAAGGGGACATACAACTACATAATAAAGGCCATATATGACAAGCTTACAGCCAACATCATACTCAATGGGCAAAAATTAAAACCATTTCCCTTAAGAACAGGAAAAAGGCAGGGATGTCCACTCACCATTCTTATTTTACACTAGAGGCCCAGGGTAGGGGTCCCTCAGCCCGGCCTGCACCCTCTTGTAGTCCAGGACCCCTCGGGGGATGTCCAACTGCCAGCTTAGGCCCGCTGGCATTTCGACATCAGAGGAGTCCTTAGTACTACCGCGGAGGCGAGAGAAGCTCCAGCCACCGCTGCTGCGCTCACAAGCCATGAGCCTGGCTTCTGGCTGAGCGGCACTCCCCCTTTGGGTGCCACTGACCAACAGGGGCCAGCTCCTGCATTGAGCGTCTGCTCCCTGGTGGTCAGTGCACATCATAGCGACTGGTCCTTCTGTCGTTTGGTCGATTTGCATATTAGGGTTTTATTATATAGGATAGTACTGAAAGACTTAGCCAGAGAAATCAAAGTAAAGCAAAAGGCATACATATTGGAAAGGAGGAAGTAAAATTGTCATTATTCATAGATGACATGATATTATGCATAGAAAACTCTAAAGACTCCACCAAAAAAAAAAAGACTAGATTTAATAAACAATTTTGGCAAAATAGCAGGATACAAAATTAACATACAGAAATAGTTGGAATTTTTATACACCAATAATAAATTCTCAGAAGGAGAAACTAAACATGTAATCCCATTTACCACTGCAACACAAAACTTAGATACCTAGGAATAAACCTAACCAAAGAGGTAAAATACCTGTACTCAGAAAACTATCAGACATTGTAAAAAGGAAATAGGGGAAGATATAAACAAGTGAAAGCATATACCATGCTAGTGGATTGGAAGAATTAATATCATTAAATGCCCATATTATCCAAAGCAATCTATAGATTCAACACAATCCATACTAAAATACCAATGGCATGTTTCACAGATCTAGAAAAAATACTCCAAAAATGTATATGGAACCAAAAAACACCACAAATAGCCTCGGCCATCTTGAGAAAGAAGAAAAAAATTGGAGAAATCACAATCCCTGATAACAAACTATATTACAAAGCCATTGTAA
The DNA here is from genome assembly GCF_963259705.1 of Myotis daubentonii. NCBI lineage: Eukaryota > Metazoa > Chordata > Mammalia > Chiroptera > Vespertilionidae > Myotis > Myotis daubentonii. The sequence goes on along the minus strand of NC_081853.1, from coordinate 3,410,330 downwards.
TCAAAATAGCCTGGTACTGGCACAAGATCAGGCATTAGATCAGGAGAACAGAATGGAGACCCTAGAAATTGACGCACATCATTATGCTCAATTTATATTTAACAAAGGAGGGAAAAGCATGCAGTGGCGTAAAAACAAGTCTCTTTAATAAAGCTGTTGGGAAAATTGGACAGGTATATGCAAAAAATGAACTAAACCACCAACTGACACCATACACAAGAATAAATCAAAATGGATAAAAGACTTAAATGTAAGTCATGAAACCAAAGAAATCCTAGAAGAAAACATAGCCTGTAAAATATCAGACATTTCATGTGGCAATGTACCAACACATTTCCTAGGGCAAAGGAAACAAAGGAAAAAATAAAACAAATAATACTACATCAAACTAAAAAGCTTCTTCACAACAAAAGAAACCATCAACAAAATGAAAAGGGAGCTCACTGTATGGGAGAACGTATTTGTCAATGGTACATCTGATATGGGGTTAATTTCCAAAATATATAAAGAATTCAAACAACTCAAAAAAAGAAAGACAAACCACCTGATTAAAAAATGGGCAAAGCACCAGAAGAGACACTTCTCCAAAGAGAACATACATTTAAATGGCCAAGAGACGTATGAAAAAATGCTCAATGTCGCTAATCATCAGAGAGACGCAAATTAAAGCTGCAATGAGGTATTACCTCACACCTGTTCAGAATGGCTACCATCCATAAATCAACAAACAAGTACTGGTGAGGATGTGGGGTGTAGGGAAACCTCATGCACTAATGGTGGGAATGCAGACTAGTGCAGGCACTGTGGAAAACATTATGGAGTTTCCTCAAAAATTAAAAATGGAGCTGCCTTTTGACCCAGTGATCCCTTCCCCCCCCACCCCCCCACAGTCCCCCTCCCCCCCTGCCAGGAATATATCCTAAGAATCCTGAAACACCAGTCAGAAAGAATTGTTCATAGCAGTGTTATTTACAGTGGCTAAGATCTGGAAACAGCCCACGTGCCCACCAGCAGAGGAGTGGATAAAAAGTTTTGGTACATTCTCACAATGATATACTACGCAGCTGTGAAAGAGGAGGATATCTTACCTTTTGCAACAGCATGGAAGGACCTGGGGATCATGCTAAGCAAAATAAGCCAGGCAGAGAAAGACAAATATCACATGACCTCACTTATATGTGGAATCTAATGAACAAAATCGGTCCAGAGGAATGAATGCATGGAACAGACTGACAGATCTCAGAGGGAGCGAGAGGGGGTGGCAGGAAGTGATTAACCAAAGAACTTAAATACATACTAGAGGCCTGGTGCACAAGATCCATGCACGGGTAGGGTCCCTAGGTCTGGCCAGTGATCAGGGCCAATCAGGGCCTTCTGGCTGCCAGCCTGGGCCTCCCTTTCCTGGCTGCCGGCTACCGGCAGGGGCCTTCCTTCGTTCCATGCTGCCCCCTGGTGGGCAGCGCACATCATAGCAAGCGATAGAACTCCAGGTCTCTCAGTCTCCTGGTCGACACTTTGCACATTAGCCTTTTATATATATAGATATGCATAGTCCATGGACATAGACAATAGTACGGGCAAGGCCTAGGGTCTGGTGGGGGCCAAATGGAGGGGGGCCGTTGGGGGGAAATGGGGGACATCTATAATATTGTCAACAATAAAAATAAATTTTAAAAAATATTAAATAATAAATACATGCAAATTCAGTTTTCTTAGAATTTGCAATAAGTCTCATCTTAATAATAATAATTAAGCAATATACATATTGACTCATTCTTTTGAACATCCACTATTATCTCCATGAAGAAACTGAAGTTCATACAGAGAGGCTTAGCAGATAGCCCAAGGTCACATAGCGAAAGAAAGAGATTCCTGGATTTAAATCCTTGTCAGTCTTACTCTAGGTCCCTGTTCTTAACCCCTATTATACATAGTCTTTGTCACTTGTTAAACTAGTGTGTATTGATTATGACCATTATTGATTATGACCATTTCCACTTGATAGAAAATTCAGGAGAACCAGGAATACCTCACCAAAAAGAAAAAAAAAAATAGAGAATAACTGAAAGGAAAATGTTTGGCAAGGAGAACTTAAAAATATGGCTCAAATATCCCTAACTTCAATAAAAGAGAAATGAACTATGAAATTATTGAGGGAAGCAGTATATGAAAATGAAGGCCTTGATACTTCATTCAAACCTCTTAATATAGAAAGTTAAATATTCACTTCATTTTAAGTGAATGATTCTGTCAGAAGAATTAATTTTCTGAGCAATGAGGATATTCATTTAGCATGATTCCACCATCTGCAATTTATGAACCAAATTATATTCTTACAGAAAAAAACGAAGTTCATACAATGCATTTAAACTACATCAAGACCAAATCAAAAATGTTTCCCTAAAATTGAAGAAATCACCAAGTAAAAGTTAATCGCCTGCACCTTTAGAAGACAGTGACCATTACAGCATAATATATAACAAATGCTTTTCCCAGATGGTTTCTAAAAGTTAAGCACTCTTATTCATGATCTGTGAATGCAGAGATCAGTTCCCAAGCAAAAAGGGAAGCTCACAGCAACGTAGGTTTCAACAGTCCTGGTGTCACAGGAAAGTCCTTTTAAATGCACTTTAGTTTTCTCAAGAATTTACAGGGATTCTCAACAAAATGTCCGCCAGAGCCTGGCAGAGACCTTGAACAGGGAAACCAGGCCCATGGAAACCGCAGAAAAGGAAGAATTTTCTCTGTGTGAGAAGTAACAGCAGCTCAGAGCCAGCTAACTGGTCCCATGAGAAAATAGTGCTTCATTGTGGTACACTGTTCCAATTCTTTATACAAGGTAGAACTCCAGATACTTGGGTAAAATTACCTATATCTTAAACAATTTGGTAATTAAATCAAAACATTTAAGATGCTGAACAGACTAAAACCACACTTGCAGGTTAGGTAGACCAGCAGACTGCACCTCGCCCATTTTGCATTAGAGCATCTGTAATTTCCCAACGATTGAAACAACACAGGAGTAGACACAAAAGGAACAACCATTAAGAGAAAACCCTGGTATGCTTTTACAACAGAGATGGCTCTCTAATAGCCAGATCTGTCTTTATTTCACTTCTTCCTTTTTTCACTCATTTGCTCATTTAACAAATATTTGCTTATTGTCTCATCGGTGTCAAGCTCAGCAGCTGGTGATAGGAAAAAAAGCATGTAACCAACCAATTACTATTTAACATGTGCTGGTTAAGGCATATACCAAAGGAGCATGAGAGCACCGATCGAGAAGGAGATGTTAGCTCTGCCCGCAGTTCAGGAGGGCTCACTGGGTTTAATGGGCAGCTGTTCATTTTGCTTGCTCAACATCAATTTCCCAATTTGCTGATGACATTGCCTCAGATTTAGCTTGAGGAAGGTAGGAGTCTGGGTAGATTAATCAAAGCCACCTCCAATTTGTATTTCTTGTTCACACTACATGTCCTACACAGGGGAGAGAGGACTTCATTGGTGCACAAGCACTCAGGGACCAAGGTTCTATCTTCCTTTAGCTACACAATCAGGAAAACATGGCCAAAAGGTGGAGGGTATTGCCTTGGCTCTTCTTTGTCTTAGTGTAGACATGACAGCTTAGAAATATCATTTCCTGTCACATCTCACAGGCTCAAATTAGCCACAGGGCCTTGTCGCATAATCCAAAAACAGAACCAATTCATTCTAAGACCCTCATCTTAAAGAGGCTATCCATTAGTTCCTGCAGTCTAGATCCTCGCATTTTTCTTTTCTGTAGCTTGAAAGTTTCATTTATTTTATCATTCTCTGAGCTATTCATGTCCTTCCAAAAACATATTTTATTGCCAAAGCTACTTAGAATCATTTTTGCAAGTGAACAATGAAAACTGATACACTGGTAGAGGTAATATGCAAAGTAAGTCTTAAAGGATGTCTGAGTTGGGTATTATATGAGACATGAATTGGAGTGGGGAAGTCAAGGGGTAGAAGATGGCTAATGACAGAGAATCAAATAGAGTGGAGCAGTAGTAGGTGAAAGCTCAAGTATGGCTGCATGGCTGGATAGAGGATGCGTGACTCCTAGGGTGGCAAGCGTTCGGAAGGAACTGTAGGCATGGTAACAGCCAATGCAGTTTACATTTCATCCTGTGGACCAGCATATATGCCCCCAGCAGAGGTGTGGCTGCTGGCCGGGGCACGTTGAAGGCTTCTAAGTAACTGTGATTTCAACATGGTTTTGTTTTTTTAGTTTTGAAAAAGTTTTCTTGATATATGCTTTGCATACTGTAAAGTTCAACCATTTAAACATACAGTTTAGTGGTTTTTAATACATTCAGTCATGCAACCATCATCACAACCTATTTTTAAACATTTTTATCACCCCACAAAGAAACCCCATACTCATTAATAGTCACTTCCCTGCCCCCTAGTTCCTGACAGCAATGATCTTTGTTCTGTCTCTATAGATTCTTCTATTTTGAATTTCATATAAATTGAATTATACAGTATGTGGCTTTTTACACTTAGCATCATGTTATCAGGGCTCATCCATGTTGTAACATGCTTTGGTACTTCATTCTTCTTATTCCTGAATGCTATCCACTTGGTTGTACTATATTTTGTTTATCCACTCATCAGATCAGTGGCATTTTTGATGTTCCCATGTTTGGGCTATTATGAAAAATGCTGCTTAAACCTTCATGTGCATTTTCATTTCTCTTTGATGTATACCCGGGAGTATAATTGATAGGTAATATGTACGTTTAGTAATTGAAGAAAAACCAAACTACATTCTAAAGCCGCTGTACCATTTTACATTCCAATCAGCAATGTGTGAGAGTTCCAGTTCCTCCCGCCCTTGCCAAACTTGTTGTTGTCTAGCTTTCCAAACTTCCAACTTCTAGGGGGTGCTTGCAACAAATTACTGTTTGTATATGCTGTTCCCTTCCAAAAATTCCCGGACTCATGTAGCTCAACAATTAGAAACGTATTAGTGATGAATGAATAAGGAGTGAACCATCTGGGATTTTTCCGAGGTTTGTAGTTTGGATGATTAAAATAATTATGCTCCCGGTCTATGATGCATAAGGTACAGGGGCAGGAGGGTTGGACACACCACTCACCCTAACAACCCACTGAACATACCCCTGCCCCCACCTGTGGCAGGTTTGTACAATCATAAACACATCTCCACAGGCATAGGTGAGATGCATGGGATGAAAAGAGAGGAGACCGAAGAATGACCCTGGGTGGAACAGGTAAAAACAAACAAATAAAGAAGCACTTGGAAGCAGATGGGCCTGGGCCAGAGGGCAGAAAGCGTGGAAGGAGTGCTCTGTGCTCTTTGAAAGTCTAGGGGAGCAGCCAGGGAGAAGGGGGGCTGGGGCGGGAGAATGTATGGAGCCAAGCTCCCTGCGGGGATGGAAGCAGAGGCACCCACACCAGAGAGGGACATTTCCACAGAAAGGGGCTCTGAGGTCCTGGGTGTGGGAATGAGATCCTGGAAGAGAAAGCCGTTCTGCTTCCTCTGGGGCGGGGAGAAGCTGCGGAAGAAGCAGCCAGTGAAGATGCCTGGGTCAATAGGAAGGAGACTTGCTGAGGGGGTGCTATTGTTTTCTGCTTTGTTTTCTTTTTCTCTCTAATGACTCTCATTATGCTGTTGGGGGACAGGGCAAGATACCTGCTGAAGCCAGTGTGAGGCAGGCACTGGTAACATAGATCTATACTTGCAAGTCCTTCTTTTATAATTTCCTACCTTTGTTTTTCCAGTGTCATTTCAGACCCTCATTTCAATCTCTGCGGAGTTTCTCTTCCTCCTGTCTCTACAACATCCACACTACATACGGGTGCAAGTTAATCCTCTGTTAACGTAAAAAACCATTGAAACCTGTAAAGAATTTTTGTGAGTTTATTTGAGCCAAACTGTCGACAATATGCCGGGAAGCAGAACCTCAACGAATTGAGATAGTGCTTCGGAGAATGGCAGGGTTACATCTGTATTTATATATGAAATTCATTGGTGACAGATTTCAGGAGGTGGGATTAAGCGAAGCGGGGGAAACCTGTGTGATAGGATAAAAAGTAAAATGATGGACACATACTTAGGTGGGTGCAGGATCAATTAACATGATAATGAAGGAATTTGTAGTATCTGTCCTGGAGCCCAGAACATTTGGTTGTGCCCCAGGGGCTCCAGAATAAGGGAAGTTACAAGTTACCCAGACATTTCAAGGGAATGTTATCTTGGAGGCAAAAAGGCAAATGGGCTCAGTAAGGATCAAAGTTGATCTTGTCAGTGAAGATACTGGCTTAGGACATAACTGCCCACCATAACTGCTTTTAGTTAAAGTTTAATTTCAGACCATCCTTTGTGGTTATTTTAGGTCTCTGAGTCTGCTAGGCTGCCACGCAGGCCTTCCCTGAGCTTGTCAGGTCAGCGTGTGGCCCCTTTCGTCCACACCTCTTAAAACACAATTTCAATTCTAAGACCGATGGAGAAAGGGGGAGAGAGAGAAAGACTTAGGAAACCACCCTCTTATTCTCTACTAAATTGAGTCCTTTAGGCCCCCAAATTACCTATCTTGCTTTCTGACTGAACTAAAAGAAACCATTCCCTATTCCCCAATCCTCTCCTTCTATCTTTTAACTTCCACAGCTCTGCTCCTTTTATATTTCCATCTGAAATGCCTCCTACCCATCTCCACCTTCTTATTTATGTCCATTTTTGCAATCTCAGGGTCTGTGATGGGCTGGGAGGAGGGCCATTTACCTTAGATCTTACATCCACAAAGACTTCACATTGTCCTTCATGTGTGCTCCTACAGAGAGAGGTGCTATATTTCTTGGTGTTGAAGGAATTCATTTCTTACATGTGAATGTTTAAAATAGATCTCAGTTTTTTAACAACCTTATTTGTAATTTCTTTATTAATGTACTAGAGGCCAAAAGAAGTGAAAGTTGCTTGGGTCTCACAAGCTTAATAACAATAACTCAATGGCTGATATTTACACAATGCTTGTTATGTGTGGGCATAGCTCTGTATTTTTTTTTAAATAAATATATTTTATTGATTTTATTGATTTCAGAGAAGAAGGGAGAGGGAGTGAGAGATAGAAACATCAAGGATGAGAGAGAATCATTGATTGGCTGCCTCCTGCATGCCCCACACTGGGAATGGAGCCCACAACCTGGGCATGTGCACTGACTGAGAATCAGACCATGACCTCCTGGTTCATAGGTTGACGCTCAACCACTGACCCACACCAGCGGGGCCAGTTCTGCATTCTTTCTATTTTATTTATTCATTCAACAATAGTCCCATGAAGTAGGTGCTGTTATTATCTCAGGATTACACAGAAGGAACCTGACGTCACTGAGCACAGGGAACTTGGGGAGGGTCATCCATCTCAGATGCCACCCATTTCACAAGTTGTTTTAATTCTGCTAAATTGTATGTTCTCTCTCTCCTTTGAAACCCTCCAACATCAAATGTTCATGTTTTTATGAAATGCTCTACTTTGTGTCATACTTTTGTTGAGAATATAATTAATCACCAAAATAGTCTGGTAACTTCTTAAATTAAGAATTGAGGATAAATGGGTTCTTTGTGTCCCCAGGGTGCACACAGTAGCTTTATGTTTCGGTATTACAGTAACCAGGTCACACCAGCTTTTAAATAAATTCAACATTTACCCAGGAAAGAAAAATGCAGGTCAATGTTGGTGTAATTACCAACACAGTAAATCAATAAGTACTGAAAGCATTAATGCCAGAGAGAGGGGGCCAGCGATGATGACTGTGGAGAAAATCCAATGTTTGCTCTTGCAGGCATTTCTCCTGTTCTCAATTTCCTTACACCTATACTTAACCAGCATCTGGGAGAGCCCCTCTTCTTTCTCCTCTAATGGTAAGTGGAAGCACTTGCTGGGATGAAATAGGTACACATGTCCTTGCCATCTGTGTTTTTGGTTCTAAAGGTGAGAGAAATAAACCCCCAAATATGTGACTCAAATGGTAATCTGTTAGAAATGGTGAAATCCGTTACACATTCTCAGACAGAATATACACCCCATGTCTCTATTCTCCCCTAGCGTTCTGTAGTTTCTTTCTTTTATGTCTTCTAATAAACCACATTCCATGCTCTTTCTTTCTTCCCTTTCTTCCTTCCCTTCTGCCTCTCTTTTGTTTTAAGATAATTCAGAATTCCCTGCGAAAATCTAAAGAACTAAAGAAAATTTATAATAAAGTTATTTATACAATTTTTAAAAATAATTTACACTAGCCAACATAAAATGGGTTATTAAAATGTACTGTATTCTCTCTTTAATAATTAGAACCTGGTGTAGTCTTTATATGATGTACATATTTCTAAATTTAAACCTCAAAATTCAGAAGCATCCTTGACAATTGATCACAATAATATTTCTCATTTGATATGAATTATTCTTTTATTTTCTTTTTGGTGGTATCTGGACATTGTTTCTCCATTCACAGTTCAACACCGGACACCCACATATCCCCATATTCCAGCTCTCTTGCTCTCTCTCTCTCTGTTTGTTTTTTCCCTTTTTATAGGCTTTAAGACAGCCAAAGTTTTGTTTTTTATTATTGTTCAATACATCACAAAATATAAGCTAAAGCCCGACTGCACTTGTTTATTCTGTAAATTAATGAAATGCTTCTCTTGAAGAGCCTTTGGCACACAGATCACAACTAAGCTAACTCAAAAGTTGATAGGAATAAAAGGTTTCTGGTTCCCATAACAGCCTGAGTGTAGTTTGACTAGAGTTCTGCCTTTTTCCACTTTTCATAAGGTGTTAAGGAGAGATTTGGCTCCAACATTGTGCATCTAACTCCCTCCTTCCAGAAGACCGAAAGATTTAGAACTCAGTCAGATGCCTCAGACTTTAGTGTGTGGGAAAGGGACTTATAAATAATAATCCAGACACTTGGTGTCACACTATGTAATTGACACAGCAATTTCACTTGCATCGTCTTATTTCTAATTTCAAAGAAAGCATCGAGCATGCTTCACCTTCCTAAGAAGTGTGGGGAAAGACAACTGTTAGGAAGAAACCCAAATTAGAACATAAAGAAGTTTGGCAATGTTACTACCACTGTACCGAGATCTTAAGGAAGTAGGGCTACATGATTAATTTGTCCTAATTTTTAAGCCAAGATATGAAGGTAATTGGTGGCCATCAGGTAAGATTGGCTTCAGGCTGCATATAACAAAACAAAATAAAGTTTAGAATGATCCTGATGTAAACAAGATAGAAGTTAATTTCTCTTCAAACGTGGATTAGAACAGCAGCTTCCCCAAATCACTATCCCATGGCCTTCATCCTATGGCTGCCTGAGCACCAGCCACCACATTAGAGCTCTAAGCCGCAGAGGGGAGGAAGATGAGTAAAAACCCTCCTGTCTAAAAGGACTTCTGGAATTCCTCACAAATCATTTCAACTTGCATCTCACTGACCAAATCTTAAATGCATGGACATCCTGGTAACAAAAGAGGCATCTATACTAATAAAAGGGTAATATGCTAATTAGACCAGATAGACCGGACATCTTCTGGACATCATTCCGGACATCCTTCCTGACAAAGCTGGGGGCATGGCTGGCCTGCAAACTTTCCATGGCCCCTCGCCCAGGCCAGTCCAGCCCCCCAGTGGGGACTCCCACCCTGATCAGGGTCGTGGCCCACCTGCAAACCCCTGGCAGCAGGGACCCCCACCCTGATGGGGGATATGGCTGGCCTGCAAACCACCAGCAGCTCCTCACCCAGGCCAGCCCTGTCCCCCAGCAGGTTCCCCCCTACCCTGATCCAGGGCTCCCTTCAGTGCAGGCCAGCTGGCCCCCACCTGTGCAGGAGGCCTCTATCCTATATAATAAAAGGGTAATATGCAAATTGACCCTAACAGCAGAACGACCAATTGCCTGATGGCCACCCACGGTGGGGGTGGGGCTGGTGAGTGGACTGGAACAGCCGATCTCTTGGTCCCTTCCCCCAGCCATCAGGCACCAATCACCTGGTGGTGAGCAGGGAACTGGGGGTGGGTGGCTGCAGGTGGTGGGGCCAGCTATGGGCAGCTGGGAAAGATGGCCCTGATCACAGGCCAGGCCTAGGGACCATATCCATGCACGAATTTCGTGCACTGGGCCTCTAGTAGAAATATAGTATTTTAGCTGTATGGAAATGAGCCTACTAAGGTGAAGAGGAGGAGGGATGTGTGGTAGGCAGCTAGCAATCTCTGCTACAGGGAGGGAGAGAATAAGTAGGCAAGAAAGGAAAGCTACCAGCTCAAGTTCCTTATTACCCAGGGGATTAATTGCTGCCTTCAAGGCTTCCTTAAATAAAATTTGAAAATTTAACTCACTGGTTACTTATAAAACTGAGAATACTGTTGCACAACCAAACATTGGTGACTGCATTTTGGGAGTAGTAGTAATAGTAGGCACAGTAGTAGTAGTATTAATAGTAGAGTTGTAATAATACTAGTTCTTTTGATATCCAATATATATTCTCAAAAAACCCTATAAAATCACTTAAGAGGGTAACAAATCTAAGCTTCAATTTGAGTAAAGTTATAATTCATTCTCTATGCTTTTCTACTTTCCCAGCAGGTATCTGTCATTCATCACACTTCAGATAAACTGGTGGACATGTACACTGTAGCTGACTAGACTGAAGCAGTGTGCAAAGGCTAACTGAGTCATGGAGCTTGTGGTGAGGAGATGAATTTGAGGTTGAGTTTAAACCTAGAATTTCAGTGAAGAGCTACATGTGACCTTCCCCTTCAACAATTTACTCTCTAAGTAAGCCTCCGTTTCCTAAGTTATAACACAGAAACAACAAAAACAAAATTATTGAACCTGAAGGGCTGTAATGAAGGTTAAGTAAGCTACATAAAATATATAAGATTTAATGAGTGTTCATAAACTTTTTCAAAATTTACTTGATAAAGTACTAAAGAGTAATCAGAGATTATTTTTTCAAACACAATAATTCAAAGGGCAAGATATTCCTGAGTACTTAAATAGTATACATAGGGTTTACAAAGAAACAAATATTTGTAGTTAGGCAAAATTTGTCTTATCAGGCAATACTACTAAGCAAAAGATAAAATATTTGTTTTCTGTAGCCAATAAGGATTTCTAAAACACCAAAAATATTAATATTGTATAAACTAAAAATGGTTTCAAAATATCAAGGTCTTGCTTTTAATTTTGAATATGGTACAATTAAACAATACTACCAGATTCTTTTTTTAGAAAGCTAAATTTTCTAAATTACCAGCATCAGAACTATAGCAGAAACCTAAGAATTTGGCCTTTAATAGTATATTTTCTTTGATCATCTCCTAAGTATAAGGGAAAATACTTTTTTATTGAGATATAACATTGTGTATGTTTAAGGATTGATTACAATGGTAGCCAGAACATCTCTATCACCTCACATAATGATTATTTGTGTGTACTTGTGTGTGTGTGTGTGTGTGTGTGTGTGGTCAGAACAACTATGGTCTAGTCCAGTAGTCAGCAAACTCATTAGTCAACAGAGCCAAATATCAACAGTACAACGATTGAAATTTCTTTTGCGAGCCAAATTTTTTAAATTTAAACTATATAGGTAGGTACATTGTTTTTAACTTAATTAGGGTACTCCTAAGGCTTAGGAAGAGCCACACTCAAGGGGCCAAAGAGCCACATGTGGCTCGCGAGCTGCAATTTGCCGAACAGGGGTCCAGTCTCTTAGCAACTTTGAAGTCTCTAAAACCTTATTGTTGCCTCTAATCACCATGCTGGGTATTAGATCTCTCAGACTTTCTCATCTAGTTGCAAGTTGGTTCCATTAAACAACACCTCCAGGACTTCCCCACCACCCAGCCCCTAGTGCCACCATTCTATTGTTTTCACCACGTGGGCTCTTTCAGATGGCACATATTAATGATGTCATACAGTATTTGTCTTTGTCCAAAAGTACTTTTACTGAATTGGCTACTCATGTGAAGTCATCCCGAGCTCAGATACAGTTTCTAGCATCTCCTATTCATCTGGCTTGCTGATTGACAGCCTCTTCATCACCCTCATTATGTCACATATTTGGGGATTCACTTTTTCTGAAGCATAAGCATTTCAACCCTTCGGTAATAGAATAAACATCTTTTTCAAAATCGGCTTTATGAACAGATACTTCAAGCTGTGTAGTGTGAACCCAGTGTCTCGGAGGGGACTGTGGCCTCCTGATCCCATCAGGGGCCTGGTTTCCGGGTTCCTCCTGGCCTTTGGATGCAGATAGGCCCACTGGCTTGTTCTGTAGCCTCTTCTTTTCTTTCTGCCAGAGATAACTCCAATTACTGCCTCCCATGGAAAAATAATGACTGAATCGCTAATTAATATACTTACATAGCCATTTATTTAAACACACACTTTTTAACAATATATGATAGAGTAGATATGCAAAAATAAAAGACAGCCCAGGTATCAAGGAGTCCACAGTTTTGCAGTCAACAGGCACAGTGTAAGGGCTCTGGTGAAAGTTAGCCCAGCTCCTTGCAAGCACCATCCTGGAAGAAGGCGTTTCCGCACTTCCCGGCGAGCAAGAGGCTCGCAAAGAGAGATGAGACAGTCAAGCTCATTTGTTTTTGCTTCAGTCCTCTAACCTGATTGCAAGGTCCTTGACATTCGGAGAAACATCTTGTTCATCCTTTTGGTTTCTTATCTTCTACTCTGGCAAGAAGGATCGAGTCATTCCTTTGCTGGTTGAATAAAGCAGACTGTTGGCCTTGCTGTTGCCGGCCTGATGCTGGCACGCCCCTCGCTGCAGGTGACTGCGTCAAATGGGCAAATGGTAACATTTAATATTGGCCATTTGCATTCATATGAATGAGTTCGTTAGAGAATTTCCTTCAACTAGGCCAGCGGTTCTCAACCTGTGGGTCGCGACCCTTTGGGGGTCGAACGAACCTTTCACAGGGGTCACCTAAGACCATCGGAAAACACATATATAATTGCATATTGTTTTTGTGATTAATCACTATGCTTTAATTATGTTCAATTTGTAACAATGAAATTGGGGGTCACCACAACATGAGGAACTGCATTAAAGGGTCACGGCATTAGGAAGGTTGAGAACCACTGAACTAGGCAGATACACACAGCAAACAATTTACAGAGAAGGGAGAAATCCTGAAGACACAAAACCGGTGGAAGGGATTTATCCTCAAGTAGGGAAGAATCAAGAGAGTAAAGGCTGGGGTTCTGGGAGGTAAACTTGCCCCAAGAATTCCTGCTCCGTCCCAAACAGGGCATCTGCCCGGAAGATGGCTGGCTAGGCTTCAGAAATGGGCACCGATGGGCCACCAGCATTCCCAGCAGCCTCAAGTGAAGCTTTTCCTTGGAGACATGAGTCTTTAATGCCGACCAGCGCCCTTTAAGGGCCTCAAGTACTGAAGAGTTAGGAATAAATGATAGCATAATCGATGTTTCAGTAATCAAGTTATGACGGGTTAGAGCTTTCTCTCTAATCAGAAAGATACGATGCGGTTAGGAAAATACTGAAGAATTAACTGAATTTTCCTAATCATAATCACCCCTCAACTTAATAAAAAATACCAGTGTTTCTATTTTTTAAAATGTCAATTTATTTAGTATTAATGATAAAATATGGATTAATTGTTTTTGTTTGAACGACACTTAACAATTAGACTTTAACGACCTTTAACAATTAGACTAAATTATTGTTTGAAGTTATTCATTCTATGCAGTTGTTATTTTAATGTATAAATACAATTGCAGACTCTTTAAGAATGCTTAATTTTTGCCTTAATATATATGTTAGCAATTGTGTTAGAAAGAGAATCATAAAATGTAAAACCTTACTTGTATTTAATCACCAATGTCAAAAATTATTAGGGAATAACTACTGGAGTAGAGAATGTGTAAAAAAGATACAAAAGCCAGTATTTAAGACATAATTTTTCTAATAGTTTCTCTGATTTTAAGATGTCATGGCGTCATATGAAGGTGAACAGGTCAGATACCAAATGGACTTTAAAAAAGAAATGTTGTGATCAATTTTCACTCATAAAAGGGTTAAGATTCCTGGAAGCGCACGTCCTCTGACCGTCATACCGGCCCATCACTGAGAGCGTGAAGCCGCCTCCTGCGTGGCCAACTGGCCCAAGTAGAGCCCAGCAGCTCCTCAAAGCGCCCCAAGCTGGGGGCAGGACACGCTTCCCTCTGAAGTGGTAAGACTAGGATTTCGATGTTAGAAACTACTGTTTGCAGAGCTGCTTCACGAATCCTGGCGCCGTGTCCTTCTCTCCGACACCCAGTGAGCCCCCCTTCCTCCCCACCTCTGAGCAAAACCCAGCCCCACTGCTGGCGGCTGCCCTGGCGGCCGGTCAGCTCCGACAAAGCTCATCTGTTTTCTCAATTGTGTTTTTTATTGTTGAAAGCTTAGGGAAGTGTGTGTCTAAATCCATGGTGACTGTAAATATGATATACTGGTACTTTATTCAGCCTGTGTCTAAATCCAGGGGGTTAGTAGAAATTTTAAGAGAAGGGCTCTCTGCAAAAACACCCTAGAGCAAGCATGTCAAACTCAAAGGCAGACACGGGCCAAATAAACAAGGTGTAACTATATGTGGCCGCAAAAAACAAAACAAAAAAACAAGAGCTTCAATTTTCATAGAAACATAGGTTTATTTCAATAGAGACATGCTGACTACAAAGGGCTGAAATAAATGAGTCATTGTTAACATAAAATGATAGAACATTTTATTAAAAAATAATATTTTTTTGAACATTAACTTACCAGACACTGAATAACCGCACAAATTAATAAGCGTCACGCAAATAAACTTATTTTTCTTGTTCTCTGAAAGCGAAATATTTCCTGTTGTGCACACCCAACACGTCAGTCCAAGAGTAATGACATGGCAATCGGCAGTAAAAGTATTCGCTGCTGGTGTTAGTGGAGAGGAATGGTGCGCCTGCGCGTAAGGCAGGTAAGGGAAATGAATGCAACATGATTATAGTAATCAGTCATTAGTGAATGTTGTAGTTCGTTATTAATAATTATGTATGTATAACAGGATATTGTAAAAATTAAGTTACAAAATTTTTATTAAAATGTTTCTTACATACCCTTATATTGTCTGGGCCGCAAAAATACTCATTGTGGGCTGCATGGGGCCTGCGGGCCCTGAGTTTGACATGCTTGCCCTAGAGCAGGGGTGGGCAAACTTTTTGACTCGAGGGCCACAATGGGTTCTTAAACTGGACCGGAGGGCCGGAACAAAAGCATGGATGGAGTGTTTGTGTGAACTAATATAAATTCAAAGTAAACATCATTACATAAAAGGGTACGGTCTTTTTTTTTTTTTAGTTTTATTCATTTCAAACGGGCCGGATCTGGCCCGCGGGCCGTAGTTTGCCCACGGCTGCCCTAGAGTGAATGTTCCTATTAATTTTTTTCAAATTTTAAGCACTGTTTAACTTTTTAAGTGGTACACATTTCCTAAGAAACTGGGGTGAGCAGTCAGAGGGATGGCAGTAAATAAGAATAGTTCTGTACATTGTGCCCACCTCTGACCATCGGGCCAAGGGCCGTGCATCCGTTTTTGGCCACGTTATGAAAAAGGTTATATCTGGTTACTGTCAAACAGCCAGAGGCAGAGGGAAAAGCCACTCGGTCAGGCTGCTTTGTTTATCAGCGACCAAGTCCCAGACTTGGAGGCAGCCAGCTGGCTGTCTGCAGTGGCCACGCGCTGATGCCGGCCCTGTGCAGCCACAGGGGACACTACGAGGGAGGTTTACAGCTGTTAGGGTGACGCCCTAGGTTTTCTTCTTCTGCTTCCCGGAAAGAAGCTGCGTTTACAGGATAATTTTTGTATCAAACTAAACCATCAGTGCAGCAGGCCCCCACAGGGAACCCCCTGCCTGAGAGGGAGGATGGAGCACTGTGGACGCAGGGACTCCAGCGGAGCAGGGGCAGGGGGGCTGGGGGCCACGGGGACCAGGGAAATCTTCGTTCCTTCTGAATGTTCACAGATAAGGCCATGAGATAATTATGACAAATCTCATGGGAAAGTTGGAAAAAATGAGCATGGATTTGTAGAAAACTGTATGAGTGAAAATGATGGGATTCGTTGATGCTGGAGGCGGAGCACAAGGAAAGAAACCAGAGTGTGCTGCTTGGAGCTGCTGCAGCAATGCACACCGCTGATTTAACCAAGTCAGCGCCAATAAAACTAAGTATATGTCTCTACTGAGATTTATCTAGACTGTTCCATCTTCAAAAAAGTTAATGACTTCATATTAAAGCTCATGTTTATTTTTCAAGTCTCAAACAAGAACACCTCTTTTCTCAAAGCACAGGTGTGTTTCTGTGGCAGCTTTAGAGCCGTTGACATGTAATGGGCAAGTGTGGCAGGATTCTGTGGGCTCTCCCTGGGTTTTTTACATGGACTGGAGCCGTGTTGACTAACTTTTGTCTGACTTGCTTTCCCCAACTGCAGAGTGGACACCACCCCTTTACTTTGCCCTGCCCAAAGCTCTCTTACTTTCCCCAATCTGACAGATGGGGAACATATTACAATTTGAGAAATGTTTTGAGTTGCAGGAGTTTGAAATCATGAGAGTTTTACTATAAAATATTCCACAGAAAAGAAATTATCCTTGTTTAAGACAAAAGTATCTGATCTAAGTCAGACGACTGGTATCATCACATCTTATTCACAGGGCAGTGGAGCATGTCAGCAATAAACTTCCCCTTTCTCATTGCTGTGAATTCATGAAAGATCCTTATGATTAGAAGTGTATCCATTTAGATGGCATTATAAGGAAAACGCTACTTAAAAAACAAGACATTAAGTATGTTTAACTACACAGTAGTGGAAAAATAAATATAGAAAAACAATATTCTGTCACTAATAGCTTTTTATGTAAAATGTTTTTTTCCTTAGGAAAACATAATTACTATTTACTCCTCGTAGATAGAGCCTTTTTAGAAAAAGGATGAGACTCCCTTTTATTTAACGAATGTAGTTGAGTAAGCAATCATGGGTTCCGCATTATATTCACCTCTGTGGGTGAGGAATACAAGATTAATAAAACATCCCCCCTATCATTGATAACTTACAAGATTATGAGGGCAGGCTTACCACATTTTAAGGCAAAAGACTTGCTTGAATGAACAGGTTAGTTAGCCTCTCGGAGCCTTACAATCCCCGCTTTTAAGCTGGTAAAGAACACAACTGAGTACATTTTAAATTCCTGATTAGTGACTCAGGCAGCGTCCGATCTGGCAGAGAGAAAGGAGCTCCAGAGGACAGTACAAGGGGAGATCCTTTCACAGGCCAGCGTGAGCCGGACGCGGTGGGAGCGGATCTTTGCCGGCTGGTTCTGCAGTGTTACTTCCCTCGGATGCAGGTGAGTCAGGAAACTAGAGCTGCGCAGGCAAGCCCTGATGGCCTGGCCTTCCTGTTCTGGGAGAGCCGAGCGTAGAAATTTAGTGAAATTTTGGCATACTGACCTGAGGCTCACCTTGGCCTAATGAAGTTACTTTAACAAAAATATGGGTGGTCCTATCTTTCCATATCGCTACGTTAGGGTTCTTGAGTCCTGGGAACCAAAATGATTTTATGGTTGGGTCACAACATGAAGAACTGTATTTAAAGGGCCAGAAGGTTGAGAACCACTGCTCTAGAGAAAGCAAGGGAAGGCATCTGATCTGTGCCACAATGTGGCTACGGGTACCCACCGAGGAAGCCTGCTGCTCTGCTGTGCGGCCATCAGAGCCTCCTCCCCAGTTAGGTGCTCAGAGAGAGTTATACCTATGCTTCCTGCCAGACAACAAACACACTGTTCCCTCCACTTATTAGAAGCCCAGTCGCATAGAAAGACTCACCAGAGTAATCATAATACAGAACTCACGTATGTATTGTTATGATGTTTCTGACATTTCACTTTCTTGAAGTTCTTGGTTGTCCCATAATGAAAGTTAGCCCTCCAGTGAAAGGTGGCATTGGAGTCTGAGGCGGTGGATTATCATGGCCACTGATACTGCCTATTGCAGCAAACAATGCGGAAAACTAAAAGCTCCTCATAGAGGCCGGTGGCCTTGTTCCTGATACAAATGGAGGGGGAATGGTTGATTCTGAGCGGAACAGAGAAGCAAGCCGGGGAGTGACAGCAGGACTGGCTGTGCCTTCACTCTCAGAGCTTCTCTTCATAAGCTCTTTGCCCAAATGGAGTGCAGTGGACCACATCCCATACCTGATGCGATGCAGAGTAACAGCCCACGCCGTAAGAAATCTAGGCTGGACACACACACACAAAACTAGAAATATCTGTGTTTACTAAAAAAAAACACAACAACACTGAATACAGGTGGTTTTTATACAACCAAGGCCATTACTTATGAGCTCATTCATTTATAGGAAAATGTACTCTTGCCATCCATTTGCCTTAAAAGAGCATAAGGAAAGCAAACGGAAATAGTCCCATGAGCCTCGTTACAGGACGTAACAAGGAGAAGAAGGTATCCCAGCCTAGAAGTCGCGGCTGCTTTGCATGCACCTCCCATGTACGGTCACGGAGTTTCTGAGAAGAGCTGGCAGAGCTGTCATCATTCCGGAGGGGACTTCATGCTGTTGTTGCCTAAGACATTGTAAGCACCTCTAGCCTAAAATAAACACTTTCTTTGTAGTTATGCTCTGTCAGGTCCAGTGCTGAGTAGCTCAAAATGTTCCCTCAGATCAAGTCTATCCTGATTTTCTCGTGTTTCTCGCCTGAGACTCATTTCAAACGTGTAGCAATCATTTATGTTAACAAGATGAAGGACCTCTGAACCCGCAGGCTTTCACGCGGCGGAGACTTTGGCAGCTGATTCCGGGTGGCGTAGGAGTGGTGTTCTCAGTCACCTTCACAAGACCTTGCTCTGCTGCTCAGGTTCGAGTTGCAATAGGAAATAGAAAAAATGCCATCAAGGGTAACAAGAAAGTCAAATAGGTTGATATCCAAACTGAACTCCACCAAGAAAGCATAGCAGGTATTGGATACCAGTTGCCCAGTTTTATTCGGATCTGAAGATCAGTTGTTTCTCTGTTAAGCATTGCTGGAAAGCTGGGGGAGACTGATGAGGACGGGCAATGTAAAGCCACGGCTGATAGACACGGACAAATGGGAGTATAAACTTCAGTGAGCTTCTGTCGGCAGCGGAGCCCAAGAGTGCCTCCAAGGACCTTAAAGGTTAACAGTAAAATCTCAGATTGAATCCTCAATTTAAATGTGAGCCAACCTATTATAAAACAATGAACTGGCATGAGCAGACCAAGGCCAATGAGTACAGTTAAGCAAGAGCCTGTCAGCGTGCCCATACTTTATCACCCTTGCGGCGCCTCACTCTCCATGACATTAAGCATGCTCTATTTGATGGGATGTCACAGTTAGTTGACACTGGCCTTCTCCTGGATCATAGATTCTCTGTCACATCCTGCCCATTCAGAGCAGGACCTAATGATTACAGTGTTTTACCTTACAAGCCTGATGGGAAGCCAACGCTGGCGTAGCTGTGGAGATTGCTGCACAGCGTCAGAGATGCCGATGGGAGGAGAGTGATAGAGATGACCAGCCATAAAGAAGAACAGAACATGACAAGTCCTGTGCCCTCATCTCAAGTAGAACAGCTTATAATCTCATCAAAGCAAAGGAAAATGATTATTAAGAGTTTCAATGATTACTGAGGCTGCATCCCTTAGTGACTTGAATGAAACAAAATTCCTTTCCTCAGTGGTCACAGGGCAGGTAACACCCACAAACACACAGAAGTTTGGACAGATTATGTTAAAGTGCGTAATTATATCAGTATTCATTGTCTATTATGTGCTAGACATTGGGAACCTAGAGACAAACCTAGAGGGGAAAAAAGGTAAAAAACAGCACAATTCACGAAATTTCTTCACAAAACAAATTTATTTTTATGTCCTCCTGCCTCCTGAAATTTAATCAGTGGGCAAAAGCTTCTCTGAATGAAAGCTCAGAGAGTGTCAAGCCTTTGCTGATGACGACTAAGCCATGCGTACAATGTAATGAGAATCTCATTCCCATAGAATAGTCGCAGAGCAATTGCTTTAAATCGGAAGCTGCTTCTCCAGCTTGCTTGTTCTGCAGAAGGAAAGCAGGCATATGGTCCACTGCCTTCTGGCCCTGCCTTGAACTCTCTCCCTCCAGGCCAGCTTGCTAACCTTCGGTTCCGCGCAGCAGAAGGGGAGCAGGCATGGCAGGAGAGGAAAAGGATGCAGGAATGTCCCCATCGATGGCTGCTGTCACGGTGGCCCAGCGTGCGTGTTCTCTGGGCTTGGCCGGCTGTGAAGTTGACCCTTTCTCTAATGAGTGTCTCTGTGAGTGCTTAACAGATTCTCCAATAGCAGGCATCTCTCTTCTGAAGCTCATTTGACATGTGAATGGGCCTTAGTTCCAGTTGGTGGCTTTCGACTCCTTCCTCAGATCACTGGCGTTCAGCGGGCCACTCCAGCTCCTTCAACTGAAGACCCTGGTGCCCTGGGTGGCCCGCGGCACTCCCTCCCACAAAGTCCTGTGTCAGGTGGCAGGAAACACTTACCTGGTTTGATCGGATGGCATTTGAAGTACAGTTATTCTCAAACCGCAGGCTCCTTCTCCTACACTTTCAGCTTGCAGATTCCTCAGGTGCGTTTCCACCATCAGCCCCCTGTGCCGTCTAAGCAACGCCAATCTAAGCACAGGAATCGGGAAATCCATGGGGCGGGACTGTCCCCTCAATGTCCTAACACAGAGGCTCTCAGCTGGTTAATTTTGTCCCACGGGGGCTTTTGGCCACGTCTGGGGGCATGTTTGGTTGTCACAACTGGAGAGAATGGGGCCCTGGCATCGAGTGGCTTCAGGCCAGGGAGCTGCTCAGTGTTTGGCAATATACACAACCCCCAGCAACGAGGACTCTCCAGCCCCAAGTCAGTAGTGCTGAGGTGGGAAATCTCGTCCTAGAACACGTTTATTTTAAGCTTGTTCTTTCTTCTTCAGTCTGCAGGCCAATGCTCTATCCACTGAGCCAAACCAGTTAGGGCTTTGTTCTTTCTTCTTAAGTAGAATAGCGCTATCAAGATGGAAACTACTACTGCGAATGCCTCAGTTCCTTTCATTAGAGAACTCACTAGCGCGCGTATTGAGGCAGGGCCATCGTTAGGCCTGGAGAGAGCGGCTTCATGGAGCTGACTTACTAACCGGGAGGGAGGGAGACACTACACAGGAAACGGATACATTGGCAGGTGTTTGGACAATAACCATTCTCTACAGATGGTAAAGCAAGCGCTGCGATAGAGAAGCAGTCCTCTCTCTGCGGGAGCGGTCAGGAAGGCCCTCGGAAGGAGTGCCTGGGCTACCCCGCATGCAGCGGGCCACTGGAGGAGCAGGAGGTTTGCGAGCTCTGAGGAGCCAACTACTGGGGATGGGAAGGGTGCAGGGTGGGTCATTGGGACAGTAAACAGTTCTTCTTAACCAGAACCCTTTGGAGGGACTGTGTCCTGGGTGGTGAAGACATCTATGCATCTATGCAAACTGCTTCCATGCCTGCCTGTATACTTAGCATTGACCCTCAAAAATGACCCTTGCTTAGGAACACATCCCCCCGTGTCTCTCTCACACACGCTCACAATGTCACCACGCCAGCTGGGGTCCTAGAATTCAATTCAATTCTGACACTAACCGGAGTTACCGCAGACTCCACAGTGAGGGGCTCAGTCCAAGACCACCGCCCACTCCAGACCCTACTCCCCAGTCCTGGGTCCCCAGGTTACCCACAGCTGCTGTCCCACTCGGCTACAGTCGGAGGTGCCCCGGACCCTCTTCATGGAGTCAACCACTTGCTAGAACTGCTCAGGAAACTCAGGGAAGCCATTCGCCAACTTATTGCAAAATGAAGGGTGTGATGCAGGGCACAGATGAAGGACACCCGGATGAAGAGATAGAAAGAGTGAGACCTCACGGGTCCCGAGTGCAGGGCTGCTGCCTCGTGGAGTTGGAGTGCACACCCACAGCAGGTCATGTATTCCCCAACCCAGAGGACCACACCCCAGGATTTCTTTAGAATCCTCACCCAATGCTTAGAGAGAGGAAGGAAGAGAGAGGGAAAGAGAGAAGGAGAGAGAGGGAGTCATCAATGTGAGAGAGAAAAATTGATCGGTTGCCTCCTATATGCACCCAACTTGGATGGAACCCATAACCCAGGGATGTGCCCTGACAGAGTAGAACTGGCAACCCCTTGGTGCACGGGCGGCTCCCCTACCGAGCCCTCCAGGCGCCGCACTCCAGGCATTTTCATGGCGGTTTCTCCACAGAGGCTGTATGATCAAGAACTTGATCCCCGGTCCCGCTCCCCTGCTCAGGGGATGGGGGATGGAGCTGAAAGTCCCCGGCCTCTGACATGGGGTCTCTCTGGTGACCAGCCCGCACCCTGAAGCCACGCACGAGCCCACCCAGAGCCACCTCATGAGAACAGGAGCCTTCCCATCACCCAGGACGTGCCAAGGGATCTAGACACCCCTGTGTAGACAGCCCTGTGCTGGCACCGAGGAAACTGCCATTGTCATGGGGGCTCTGCGTCAGGGACCAGGCCAAAGAGGATATGCCAGGACCAGGGTCCCTGCACCCCTGTGACAAGGGGTTGGCGCAGGACCCACAGCCAGAGGCCTGCATGCTGCTCCTCCCTGTGTCCCCTAAATGAAGGGGGAGGCGGAAGCATTAGACACCTGTGTGTGCTCAGAGCAGACGTGTCCAGTGGGGCTCACTGCTCCTCTCCATGTGCGCCCCAAGTCCATGGAGGCCTGGCGGTCTCAGGGCTTTCCTGGGATGTAGGTCCACTCCAGGCGGTGGAAGCAGCAGTTCATTGGACTTCAACACTTCCCCCCTCCCCCCACCCCGTCTCTTTGTGATTCTGAAAAAAATTCAGAAAGCATTTAAGCAACAAATTAGGGACCACAGTTCTGCCCCCCCAAGAGACCATCCAGGAGGCTAATAAATGTCTTGGCTGATCCCCGAGAAGTCGCGATGGAGAGCCCACTCGAGGGCCCTGTGCTCGCAGAAGGAAGCGCCCCTGCCCTCCTCCAGGGTCAGAGAGCCCCCGGGAGGCAGTGCTGCCCCTCCCGCACCCCACGGGCCTGTCCTGGGGACCAGAGGTGCCTGGGGCCGCACCTGCCGCAAAGGGAGCTTGTTCAATCCCAGCCTGAACCCGGAGCCCGCAGCGGGAGACGGGGCATCTCCCCCGGCCTGGGAGCAGGGCCGGGTACAAGGACGGACATGCCAGAGGTGCCAGCATCCATCGGGGAGCAGAGCCCTGAGGCTGCGGCAGCGAAGTCATTTCCAACCACAAAGGAACCAGGCTTCGGGACTCCAGCTCGCAAATAGTGTTATAATTAGTATTATTTTCAGATTAAAGAAAACACCACTTTTGTGTAACAAATTACCTCCATTTTAAAAGCAAAAATAATATATTTCACTTCAAGAAAAAATGCCCAAATGGAAGCATTCTTAGATTAATTATTTCACTCCATTCAAAAAGCATCTCCCCGCTTGCCTTTTATTATGCCTTCCAGCTTCTACTTTGAAAAACATGTTAAGAAGCGGGAAGGTGTTTTTTTAAATGAAAGGAAAAAGAGAAAAATAAATAATCTTTGAGTCAATTAGACGGAGAATACAGGATGCATAAACACACACATTCGTGTTTCTTCACTTGCCCCCTAGATGGAACCCCGTTTTCTCTTGGCACCGCAGCACGAAGCATCTTTCTCTCCTCGAACTTCAACAGCAGGCACATGTCTGCCCAGAACTGAGTCAGATTCTGTTCTGCGGATTGATTGGCAAGAGTTTTCCTAAAGGGGGTGGGGGCCCCAGAGGGCACATGCATACTGTTTCTAATGTGTTTCTCCCCCCAGCCCAGCAACCCACGTCTATTTCTGAACCACGGTTCTGAGAGGAATAATTAGCAGCACATTGCAAAGGACAAAACGCCATCATCAGCGCTCGTGGGGCCTGGAGTTGCTCTTGTAAAATCACCAAGAATATAATTTTACTGTGGGAACAAAGGGCATATGTGAAGTAAATATTGTTACAGATTTTAGGTCTGGAGGAAAAATTGTTAAAATATGAATGTTACATAAAACCATGGGAAATCGAGTTGGAAATGGGTTCTCGCAGAGGGTCCCTCCCCCAGGTCAGGGGCTGAGGACAGGGTATCGCTCTGTGTGAACGCGCTGCGCCTTCCTAAACATGGGAAATGGGAGCACGTGAATTGGAAATTTCTGAACAATTAAGATGTCCCCGCAAGCTAGCCTCACTACCTAGAAACTGATCTCCAAATGAAAAGCATGCATGCTCCCATCATCAGAAATTTTAATATTAAAGTATTAAAAATTATATTACTATTAAGAACAACCTTTACATGGAATGTCTCTAAGGGAAACCTGTAGCCAGAAAGTAAAATAAATGTGTGATGATGTGGGCTGTACTCGGAGTGAAATGCTGGCGACACCCTGTGTGTCTCGGGCGAGGCTTGTCTGTTTCCACAGCTCAGGCAGCGGCAGCACGGGCCTCTGACGTGGGCTGGGCCTCGCACAAAGGCCAGAGCCCGAGCAGCAGCCTGCCTGGCGGGGGCCGCTCCCACAGCTCACCCATCGCAAGCAGCTGGGACCAGGGCGCCCCGGCCCCGCGCCTGAGCAAGTGGGCAGGCGCCAGGCAGGGCCTCCTGATTCCGATCTTACCCCCACTCCTGACAGTGCCAGCGATCTGATTAATCAGACCACAGCACATTAGTCAGTGCAAATTAGACATGGGGGTGGGGATGCCCCAGAGCAAGGACAAAGCTGCAGAGGGGAGAGACAGCAACAAGACAAAGCAGTAAAACTACTGTACAGTAATGACGGTCGTTAAGATGAGCCTGAGTCATCGGGAAGCTGAATTAACTTAAGAGGAAAGGATGGTGTATAGGCATCCACAAATGTAGCAGAATGGCAGACTGGCCCACAGTATCCTGGTTCAGCGGGTGTGGGGTGGATGTGCCTGAATTCGATGTGTGAATTTGAACATGCATCTCAGGGAACACAGACCAGCTGAAACACAGAATAATTCTCTGGAGCTTCTCATGCCATAGATGAGACATCGATGGCACTGGGAGGACTTTCTCAGGTCACCTGACTAGTAGTAAGTAAAGCCAGCATTCCCACGCAGCCAGACCCAGCGCTGCATCTCGCCTTCCTCTGTGACTTTCAGCGCATTGGAGCCGGAGGTTGCTGGGTTCTGGGATTCTGAACCTACTAAACCCGTGGTTCTCAGAGTACATCACCTGGAACCTTGTTAGAAATTCAAATTCTAACCAGTCGGATTCTCCAGGCGTGAAGCCCAGCAGTCTTTGTTTAGCAAACTCTCCAGAGAATCCTGAAAGCCACTGGCCTGATTAATTTCAGATGTAACTTAGAGGTAAACAAGAGGAAGCACAAACTGTCTCCCTTGGCCGCTCTGGGAAGGACGAGTCTTCTCGCTTCCACGGGGCAGATGTGTCTTCAGAACTGCCTCTGTGCATCCCCACCCGCCGGGAGGGGGCCCCTTTCTCCGAGTCTGAGGCACAATGTCTGTCAGCTTTGCCTTCAGGCCTCTTGAGGCCCATCCTCAGGAAACACTCTCTGAAGGATAAGCTCTCAGTCAGGGCTCCTGATCACAAAAACAACAACACAGACCACCTGTGAAGCAACTCGTCAGAAAAAACGCTCATTCGGGTGACGGGGGAGATCTGACTTGGGGTGGTGAACACACAATACACTATACAGATGATTGTTACGGAATTGTATCTCTGAAACCTATATAAATTTTTAATCCATATCACCCCAGTAAATTCAATTGTAATAAAAGATCTAACAGATTGGGGAAAATGCTTTCAAGAAAGAGAAAGGTGTGTCAGAAGGGTATCCGATGGCTCATGAAGTAATGCTGGAAAGAGGCGGGCGACCCTCATTAGAAGCTAAGGTAACCTAGTCAGCAAAGAGCACGTCGGAAGTCCCAGCTGTGACACGCCCACTGCTGCCCATTTTGCAAGATCCTGTGAATGACCTCTAAGTAGCCAGGCCTTTTTGCATCCCTCACTCAAGTTCAATATTCCAAGAGAAAGCATCCAGTTGGTCAAACGTGGAATGAATCCCTAAGTTCCAGCCTCTAAAGAAGAGGGAGTAGACTCCGCACACAGTAGAGTCCTCCGCCATAGTCACCGGGCACCTGACCTACAGGCCCTGACCTACGGGCCCAAAAGACCATGCAGGACCAGAGTTTCTGATTTCTTAGCATTTTAGTCCTGCTTTTCCTAGTGGAAGTGAATTAAAATAAAGAAGCTTCTGAAAAGTTTGGCTTGGGGAGCTGATACTCTATCTTTTTTTCTTATAGTTCTTTGCTAAGCTGCTAACCCCATAGTCTTTCTAACAATAGAAAGGCAAATTTGTTCTCAACTCTGAGAATCTAGGCATGTTTTAGAATAAATTAAAGCCTCTCTCATCACCTGTGTTTTAGAAAACCAAGACCATTCCCATCACAATTGATAACTCTACTTAATTTTAAATCTTCTGTATATGAATAATTTGAGTGTACCATCTTCTTCACCTTTCCTGTTTGTTTATTTACTTACTAGTGTCCTGGTGCATGGATTCATGCACATTGAAAAGAAATTAATTAGAAGAAATATTTTAATACTAGAGGCCCAGTGCATGAAACTCATGTACTTAGGGTGGAGGGTGTCCCTCAGCCCTGACTGTGCACTCTCACAGTCTGGGATCCCCATGATTGATCGCTCCAAAGAGGTAGGTCCCACCCACCCGCCGCAGTGCTGCCATGGGGTAGCCTGGGCCTCCTTCTTTGGGGCAATCGTGGAGGCCCCCAGTTGATCCATCGCCCTGCCGGCCAGTGGCCTGGGCCTCCCTCTGCAGGGTGATCATGGGGCGATGGCCGGGCCCCTGACCAATCACATCACACCCTCCGTGGCTGGCCTGGAGCCAGTGGGTGTCATAGCATGGTCATCGGATGGTCGTCTGGATAGTCATTCTGCTGTTCGGTCATTCGGTTGATTTTCATATTATGCTTTTATTATTATAGATTATTATAGATTGCTATTTGCATCTTCCTAATGAAAAGAAAATGGGATTCTACCAAGTCTCCTATCTACCTACTCCAGGACTTCTGTGAGGATCAAATGAGATGAGGCACAGGGAAACTCTTCACAAACATTTGGTTAAACTGTAAAATGTTTGCACCTGGCTATAAAGCAAGTTGGGTTCCTGGGCTGAAGAAACTCCAAGGAGGTTAGTCGCCAGGGAGAAGAAGCCAGCGTTGCTATGTGACGTCATTACCCGGCACTCACAGCCACCATTTCTGGGCTGGGCTGGGCTGTGGGCTGCATTTTGCGTCATGGGGTCTTGGCAGTGTTGGCTGTGATTTGGTGGGGTGTCACCTGGGGTGGTGGCAGGGCCTGTGTCCCACTTGGGGGAAGCAAAGTGTTGGTTTATTGGTGCCAGGTTTGTGGTGCCGTTTATTTTTAAATGGCCAGTGAGTGTAATGGCAGCTCCTGCATTGAGCGCCTGGCCCCTGGTGGTCAGTGCACATCATAGCTAACAGTTGGACAGCTGGACACTTAGCCTTTTATATATATAGATTTACTGAACAGAAGGTTATTGAGAGCCCATTAGGGGCCAAAAATGGGACCAGGTGGTGAAAATATAACAATGCTTAAGTATCCTCTACCCTCAAAATGCTGCTGGTCTATTTTAAGTATTCATAGTCTAGGATCCATAAATGCATTTCAAGAATTTTGTGTCTATTAATAGGGGAATAAATAAAGGATATATGGTATATACACACCATAAAAAGGATGAAATCTTGCCATTTGCAACAACATGGATGAACCTGGGGGTATTATGCTAAGTGAGATAAGTCAAATAGAGAAAAACACATACCATCTGATTTCACTTACATGTGGAATCTAAAAAATAAAAATAAAAACTCAACCAAACAAAGCAAAACAGAAACAGACTTATAGGTTTGGAGAACAACCTGCTGGCTGTCAGCAGGGAGGGGTAGGAGATAGGTGGAAAAGGTGAAGGGGATTAAGAAGTACAAACTTCTACTTATAAAATAAATAAGTCACAGGGATAGGATGTACAGCACAGGAAATATAGGCAAGAGTATCATAATAACTTTGTCCTGTGACAGATGATTACTAGATTTATCACAATGATCACTTCCTTGTAAGGTATATAAATGTGGAATAACTATGTGTACACCTGAAACTCATAGAATATTGTATGTCAACTGTGCTTTAATAAAAAGACATGTGCTCTCAATATAACTACAGCTACTACTGAAATGAAATATCTAACTGCTAAAATTACTTACAAATACCAAGCAATACTTATTCTTCACCTTTCTCTTTTTCAATCAATATATGTTGGAACGGGAGCGGTGAATAGAAATCTGCCAGGTTGTGGTAGTTACTGGAGTTGATTTTGGATCCCCCTCCATTTTGTACCCCCTAAGTTTTACTTCTCTGGCCCTGCATATAGCAGGCAGGAAGTGAGCACTTCCTCCCTGCCCCCCCAGATAGTCATTCACCAATCACAGATGGGAAGGAAGTGTATGGTCTGCTTCCCTCTGCCACACACTAAGAGAACTCAGAGGCCTCAGTCCTTGCTGTGATCCCGCTGCATTGAACTCTGCTGCCTGGAGTGGGCATTGCTTGATAAGGCCCCTCTACCCCACCTTGGCCTCCTCCTGCTGCCTCTCTTCCCACTCCTCCCCCCCTCTTCATGTTCCTGGGACCACCTCCCAAATTAACCACCCCCACTAGAACCCTTGTCTCAGGCTCTGTTTCTGGGGAAACCCACAAACCAATGAGATGTTTAAAAATCACTAGTTTGGTGGCAGACAAACAAACCAGAAATGTCAATTATCTCCTCCTGTGGTCAGTATTCTTTAAAAAATATATTAACATATTTCTAATGATTTCAGAGAGGAAAGGAGAAGGAGAGAGAGAGAGATAGAAACATCAGTGATGAGAGAGAATCATTGATACACTGGCTCTTGTACATACCCCACTGGGGATTGAGCCCACAACCCAGGCAGGTACCCTTGACCGGAATAGAACCTGGGACCCTTCAGTCTGCAGGCTGATGCTCTATCCACCAATCCAAACCAGCTAGGGCCTGTGGTCAGTATTCTTAAAAGCATGAGCCTGTAGGTTATAGGAAGACACCTGTGAAAGGAAAGGGGATTTGTAAGAAAAGCAGAAATGACAACAAATGGGTACCATATAAAAACTAATGACTGCACTGGGTAAACTAAGGAAATCACTCAGTCCAAATATTTTTAACTAGAGGCCCAGTGCATGAAAATTCTTGCACTGGAGGGGGGTCCCTCAGCCCGGCCTGCTCCCTCTCACAGTCCGGGAGTCCTCAGGGGCGGGAAATGACCTGGCGATCAGGGGAAGGCAATGCCCCGTCACACCTCTGCTGCTGCTGCCACTGCCAGCAGCACAAGCCTCGACTGGCCCTGGTTACCTGAGCCTCAGGCTGGCCCTGGGCAGCTGGGAAGCCACCATTGGCAGCTTGCCTGCACCTCTGGCCGACTCTGGGAGGCTGAGCAACCACCATCTGAGGCTTGCCTGAGACTTGGGCCAGCCCTGGGTGGCTGGGCAGCTGCCATTTGAGGCTTGCCTGTGCTCGGCCAGCACTGCTTGCCTGAGCCTCAGTCAATGGGGGGTGCAGGAGTACCCGAGGCCCCCCAGCAGGGCTGAGGGACTGGGTGCCGCCATCTTTTGGCTGTGGGCCCCATTATCCTGTGAGAGTGTGATGGTCAATTAGCATATTCCCTCTTTATTATATAGGATATTTTCAAGCTTTTATCTTAACCCACTATTATTTCCTCAAGTCAAACCCTCAGCTGGGAAGACAGGAAATTTTCCAGCATTACTTCTGTTCGATGAGGGAGAATGTGGCATCACCCTGGACAATAGGGAAAAGCCGGGCCTCACCCACGTTCACCTGTGAGACATGGGAGCTGCCTGCCTGGCCGTGACAACCAGCCCGAGCAGGGCTTGACGTCCATATCTGCGTGCCCACAGCTCGGTGCTGAGTGCAGCCTAACATGACAGGGAGTGTTTGTTGTATTATTTACTGTGTGTCTTTCATCTAGCCTTATGTGTGTAGGCTTCCTACTGAGCGAGGAGACACATCTGCTCCCAGAAGAGATGTTATGAGAATGTTAGCTGAAATGTTGAATAACGATAAATTCCTTTGAGTTCCTCGCATGTTCTAATCCACCATGATGAAACTTTCATGTTTTGTCAGCTATTGTAATTTTGCTTTCACAAATGCAATACAAATTCTTCTCATATAAGTGACTTTCACGTTTAGCTGTAACTTTCAGGGAAATTCTACTATTGTGATTTTAGATGGCATGTGTTTTAGGAGCTTTATAAAACACACACACACACACACACACACACACACACACACACACCTAAAAGGTTTATATTTGAATTCCTTTCACTTTAGTCAGCCGTAGACAAGTTTTACTCTACGTTTTTAAATAATTGACTCCATTATATTTGATAAAATATAGGTTAGTTCTGAAGGCAATAGCACTTATATAAAGAGTTATTTTTAATCTTCAGAAAGCTTGTAAACCTAAAATCATTTTCATGTCCCTGTGAGACAAGCAAGAAGCTCCAGAATTCCCAGCTTTTACAAAAGAGAACTGAGGCAGGGAACTGGGTGGGGTGGCACTGAAAGCAACGAACACAGAAGAATTAAAGGGGCAGTGTTCTCTATTCAGCTGAGCAGAAGTTGCTCCGTCCTGTACACTTTTCATCAGTATCTGTTGACATAAGGAGGAATATCCAGACTAGTAATAATTGCAGAGGTTAGAAGCTATAATTAAAATCCCATAAAATTAATGGATGGACTTAGAAAGATTCATGTGCCTTGAGATAAAAGTACTTTCAACTAGTTGAGATTTATGTCTCTGAGTTGTCAATTTTGTGTGTGGGTGTATCATTTTTAAAATGAGGTAACTATTCAATTATTCAAGTGTGCAAATTTTCCACATTTCTCTGAGCTACTGGTTTGCACCAAAGAAGGACAAAAGAGGGCCACTTGGGGTCACTCAACTGTAAGTCTCTATAATGAGCATGATCATTTTTATATGACTACTAGAGGCCCTGGTGCACTCGGGGGCGGGGGGGGTTCCTCAGCCTGGCCTGTGCCCTCCTGCAGTCTGGGAACCCTCGGGGGATGTCCGACTGACAGCTTAGGCCCACTTCCTGTGGGGAGCGGGCGTAAGCCAGCAATTGGACATCCTTAAGGCTGCCGTGGAGGTGGGAGAGGCTCCCACCATCACCGCTGCACTCGACAACCATAAGCCTGGCTCCTGGATGAGCGGCACTCCCCCTGTGGGAGTGCACTGACCACCAGGGGGAAGTTCCTGCATTGAGCTTCTGCCCCCTGGTGGTCAGTGCACATCATACGAACTGGTTGTTCTTCTGTCAGGCCAAAACCAGCTCTCTGACAGCCCCCCAAGAGGTCCCAGATTGTGAGAGGGACCCCACTGGTGCACTATCAGGGCCAGGGAGGGACATGGGAGGGCTCCAGGACCTGTCCAGCCCATCTTGCTCAGTCCCGATCTGCTGGACCCCAGCAGCAAGCTAACCTACTGGTCAGAGATTCTGCCCCCTGGTGGTCAGTGCATATCATAGCAAGCAGTTGAGTGGCCTTAGCATATCATTAGCATATTATGCTTTGATTGGTTGAATGGCCAACTGGACGACCGGATACTTAGCATATTAGGCTTTTATTATATAGGACTAGAGGCTCGGTGCATGAAATTTGTGCATGGGGGAGGGAGGGGTCCCTCAGCCTGGCCTGCACCCTCTCCAATCTGGGATCCCTCTCACAATCTGGGACCGCTGGTTCCTAACCACTTGCCTGCCTACCGGCTTGATCTCCACCTAACTACTTTCCTGCTGGCCTCATGGCCCCCAACTGCCCTCCCCTGCTGACCTGATGGCCCCTAACTGCCTCTGCCACTGTGGCTTTGTCCGGAAGGAAGTCAGATAGTAGGAAGATGTCCGTTCTCCCTGTCTAATTAGCATATTACCCTTTTATTAGTATAGATATCTTACCTATGACAAACCACAAGTATTCTGTGAAACCAGCACCTTGGCATTTTAAAAATTACTCTGCTACTTCCCAATATAAGAATTCATTACCTACTTTTCTTAAACCAAATTCTCTTAATTTTAGAGACCTAGCCAGAAAAAAAAGATACAGAAGTGACCACCTGGGTAGCATACTGAGAATAAAAGAAGATTTCCCCCAAGACAAGGATGCTATGAATAAGGGGAGATGTGGATGCAGAGCAGAGAGGTTTTACACCCCCAGATGGGGACTGTTAGTGTTGGACACAGAGAGAAAAGAAGAGGAGAATAATTCACATTTCTAGCAAAAATAATTGTTGCCCAATAGTTTTCTAACCAGATATCATTTATCCAGCTACACTACCTTTGATCTCATTATTTTCTGATTTACCACTCATTAATTTTCTTAGCCCATTGGAATTTTAGACATTCTCTATATAGTGGTTTCTTAAAAGGGTTTATAAAAGACCATCTTAAAGGATGAATCTGTCATATTATCCTAGTTTTCAAGTCACTGAAATAATAAATAGATGTTAAGATTGTTAGATTTTTTAAAAATATTTAGTATCTTCTATAGTTTTTATTGCAAAATCAAACTCACACATATGTAAATGTCTTTACTTGGATCCCTTAACTGCAAACATTTTATGCTGTTAAGTGTACATAAATAGTAATGCTGTGGGAATAAAAAAAATTCTTACCCCTCCCCCAATTAAGAAAGCACATTTTCCAGATGTAACCAGGTGGTCCCGAGTCTGACTGGCATTTCCGGAGAGGCTGCACTGGAATTGTGAGCGCAGGAGCAATCACGCCTTACTAAAAGAGGGAGCTATTTTCACATCTCATTTGCATAATTGATCCAGTATGAAATAGACCCGTAGCAGATGAGCACTCTGGGGACCCACGCTTGTCTCGCTGTGCTCACTGTCGCCTAGATGTGCACGCGCATCCCTCTTCCTAGTGGCTTTCTTGGGAGCCCAACAAACCTGCTTAAACTAGTGACAAAATAAGCAGAGACATACAAATGTTTCTTTTGGACATTTTGGCATGTTATAATAATGGAGTGTTTATGGCTCGGTCACCCCTTCACTGCCACTCCTTCATTCAGAGAAAGCAGGCAGTGTAGAGAAGCAGGCAGCTGCACAAGTTTCTGACCAACATGAAAGTTGTGAAATTCTTACTGAACACTGCTTGGCCATCAGTGATTAAATGGGTCTGGATTTGGGGGGCTGAGGCTCGCAGAAGCACCGTTGTCGCCCTGTTTGGTCTGAATATATTAAGGTCAGGTTGTAATTCAGAAACAAGCAGGTGAAAATCTCAAGAGTGAGATAGTTACATTACCTGCCTGTGTTGTTGGGAAAACTCCATGGTGTTGGTCGGTTTTCACCTTCTATGAAGTTATTTATGGTGCATATTGAGAAACCAGAATCTTACAGAGTACTGGGGCCAAGGAGACAGGCACAAATGTAAAAAAGAAAATAAAAAAGCCTTCATGTTTTCAGACTACAAGTGTTGGCCTATACTACAGATATAATACAACATTGCCTACCAGTCAACAAAGCAACTACGTTATTTAGACTGTAATTGTGACACATTCATAAACTGTATGGAAAGTAACTTTGATGCACACAAAATTCGGGGACTCATCAGAAGCCTGAGAAAGTGACATTTCAAGTGTGAGGAGTGTGAGGCAAGCATGGGAGGTACCTTCACTCTCTGCCCCAAACCAGAGAACCACAGTAGCCTGTGGCTGAGGAGGAGAGAGAGGAAGGAGCTGGATCAGGTGGGGTGTGTAAAGGCCAGACAAAAGAAGACATTGTTCCTTAACAGAGAGCTTAAAATGTATTCCATAGGTAACGGAAATATACTGCAGGAAGAGTATCCTGGCCTATTAGAAAGAGTTCTGTACATGCAAGATAACTTTCTCAGGGACATATATAGAGGAAAGAAAACAAGTGAGGGAGATATTTCCAACTGGAGTGGCTGAGTGAACAGTGATGTCACTCAAGTTCAGGCAGAAAGAGGGGCAGGTTCCCGAGGACAGTAATGGCCCACCTTGTCTCTGCTGAATGTGAAGTATTCTTGGAATATTCATGCAGAGATGATTAGCAATGTGACTGTACAAGTGAAAACATTTAAGGGAAATATTTGAAATATTGGCTGAGGACTTCATCAGTCCTGAATGATAGTGATAGCTGACTGCAATGCTTAAATGTTGCAGGCACACAGTATGCACTAAGTAAACAATTTTCTTTTAATGATTATTGGGTTTATGCTCTCTGAAGGAGTTCCCTCCTTGAAAGGACTTATTTATCTTCGTGATTACATAATCATTTGTGTGATTACCTGATTGAATGTCTTCCCCATTAGAGGGCAAACTCCTTGAGGGTAGGGGCTACATCTGTTTTAGTGTGAGAGGTTTTTAAATTTTTTTAAATTATTTTAGAGTTCTAGAAAGTTGCAAGAATTACACAGAAAAGTATCGTATATTCTTCTCCAGTGTTAACATCTGATAAAACCATAGTGCACTAATCACCAAAAACTTAACACTGATAAACAATACTCTTCACTGAACCGTAATCCTCACGTGAATTTTGATGGTTTTTCCGCGTTTGTCCTTTTCTGTTCGGAGTCCATCCCAGGAGCCTGTATTGCTTTCGGTCGGCATGTCTCCTCAGTCCTTTTCAATCTTGGGCAGTTCCTCAGTCATCCTTTGTCCTTCATGAACTTGAGACTTTCACTAGTGAAGGGACAGGTCTTTAATATTGCCTCCATTTAAAGTTGTCTGGTGTTTTCTCATGATTACAGTTAGATTTTTGGCAAGAATCCCACAGAAGTGATGTCATAGCTTATCGGTGCCCCCCATCAGGAATGCATCACGTCCATATGGCTAATTAGTGGTGATGTTAACTTTGATCACGTGGGTAAGGTGGCCTGCTTGGTTTTTTACTATAAAGTTACTATTCTGCTTTTCATCACCATGGTGTCTTCACCGCTTAGCACGGTGCCTGGCACATCATAGACACCTGGCAAATATTTGTTTATGAAAGAACTCGTGCCGGCTGGTGAGAGCTCTCTCCTCACAGGCAGGCAGCTGAGTGGTGCACTGCCAGCAAGCACAGCCCCTGATGCAGCAGCAATGGCTTTGTTAACTCCCAGCCCTCCCCTGAAAAGAGCAAGCAGGGTCTCCATTTCACCCCTGTTCCACATCCAGTTTGTAGTTACTAAATGCACAGATTTACCCTTATCATTTTCTGGGGCTTTATTGCATCAAGGATCCTGGGTGGGGGTAGCTGGGGTGGAAAGTCACATGGTTGTGGAAGTCAGAATCGGTCAACTCTTCATTTTTTCTCTGAAACATTTTTCCTTCCAGAAGGGTAAGAGCCGAGTCCACATTTCAGGAATGTTCCCCTGACAAAAAGTTTACAGGCAGCAGCTCCAGTAAGTGGTCAGGCTTTTGCATAAATGCCTGCTGAGCCGTTAGAGGCCGTTATTATAAATGGTACACATTTTTCCACTTTCACAGTTGAAGGGGGAAAAAATCTTCAATGTTCTTGCCCCAAATCCTAATTTACTCAGTAATTAATCTGAAGTGAAAGCTAATTTCTTTGCTTACTTTGACAAGTACTTTAGAACAAAGGGGTCACTTTGATTTTTTAACCGACGTGCTAATCTGTTCCCAAGGACACTAATCTCCTTCGGCTGGAGGCAGCGGCTGAGCGTCCTCCACTTCACCGCGGTTCAACCTAGACTCCCTGGAGCCAGAGGTTCAAATCCCAGCCGGGTCACGCGGAGGGAGGCTGATAAATGGAGTGCCTGCTGATGCGGTCCTGACAGGGTGGTGATCTCTCGGCAGAGCCCTTGAAAGCTTAAGTTTTCTCTGGACACTAATGATCCCCAAATAAAACAGGCCGCAGTATCCAAAGCATATTTCTCATTAGTCCTCTAGCCCCAAATGCATGCGAGAATGTTTACGATAGAGGGGAGGTTAAACGTGTTGAAAAAGACCAACTGTGTCAAACACTAGAAGATCGCAAGCAGGTGCAACGGGAGACAAACCCGCTGCTGCGGCGACAGCGTGCCCAGCCCCGCTCCCCCGGCGCCCTGACCCCGGCCCGACGCTGACGATTGTGCGCAGACGGTAGAGCAGGCTTAGAAAGTGTAATAAACACGTGTGTGCTGTGGCAATGTCGCCCCGTGGATATGGGGAATGGACGCTGTGAACTGGCCCCTGCATTCCCTCTGATTCTACGGCCCTTCTGCTCTCCACTCTGGCCAGCGCCGGGCTCGCCAGGCCGGAGGGCGAGCTGAGCGGGAGCAAGCGGTCAACCCGGCAGCGGCGTGTACCCCGTGCGACGCCCGCAGTCAAATGCGGTGGCCGGGGCCAGGTGAAGCCGGCTGGCGCGGACCGAGGACCGGGGAGGAAATGAACAGGAGGTCTTACTTCACGATCGCACCAACGACAGCAGTGCAGTGTGCGTTGCTCTCCCTGTGATCGCATCCCAGCTCACACCCGGTCTTCATGTTAAACACGTGGCGTGCACATACATGTGCGGACTGAGTCCATGCACGTTCACAGGTACTTTCTGCTTGATCGTCTGTTTAGGTTTAGGTTTGCTATCTGAGATGATTAACCAAGTAATTGCTCATATTCAAAACCCTGTTACGGCTGCGTTACTTCTGGGCTTTGAAAGTTGTCAGTTATTAACTGAATTTCACTATTCTCCCTGGGGTTCAACTCATTCATTTATGTTTCATTTTACAAATGTTAACAAACACTTATTGTGTTCAATGTAGCATTCTATTCAAGCTGCCTTTGATCGATTTGTGCCATTTGTATGTATATGTATGTGGGTGCCTATACAGACACAGGTGACAATTATTCAACACATTAACTCCTAAAGGACAAGAATAATGACTAGGGAAGAACAACAAAAACTACTGGCAGGTTAGTGAATACAACTCCAAAGAAAACAGTAAGAGAATTAGATTTCAATATTCCAATAATGATCAGAGACATTATTCATTAAATTATGGGAAAAAAAAGGAAATGTACTATGACCTCACTTGCCTGCATTTGTTCTAGAGTCAACCCAAAACAGAGTAAGTTGTATTTACAACAGAAAGTGCTTATTAAAGGCATTTGGAAGAATTTCCAGACCGTAAGTCTTGGAAATAATAGAAAATTGTCTTCTCTTTTCTAAGAGTAGATTCTTACAGTTTAAGAGCTGAGGAGAACTATAGAGATTATGTAATTTGTTGTCTGTTAATCTTTTAAGGGATCATATACCCCTTTAGATTCTAATTAACTATAGACTTTCCTCCTCAGAAAAAAATTCACATACAAAGCATGGCATAATGTTTCACAGGGTTTACAAAGACCCTCTCTAGCCCCAAGTAAAACTTCCGATTTACTCCAACGTTCCCATTGTGTGGCTGAATACACTGCAGCCCAGAGGTTAGGTAATGGTATGGGCTTGTGTCCCCTAGCCAGCAAACTCATATGTTAGAGTCCCAACCTCAGGGCCTCAGAGTGTGACTATATTTGGAGGTAGTGTGTTTAAAGAAGTGATTCAGTTAAAATTAAGTCACCAGGGGTGGCCCTAATCCAATAGGACTGACGTCCTAATAAAAGGAGATTTGGACACAAGCATGTGCAGAAGGAAGACCATGTGAAGATGTAAGGAGAAGGCAGCCATCGGTAAGCCCAGGAGGGAGGCCTCAGAAGAAACCAGTTCTACTGATCTCTTGATCTTGGGCTTCTAGTCTACAAAGCTATGCGAAAACAACTGTCAGTGTGTGAGCCACCCAGTCTGTGGCGCTTTGTTTCAGCAGCACTGACAAACTAATACCAGTGACAGGCCAAGTTACGTAACTAACGGTGGAGCCCAAAATGGAATCCTTTTCCTCACAGTTCTCCCTGATGCACTTCTCTTTCAAGTGTTTCGAATGGAAAGTAGTGAAACAGACCTACTGAGCTTCCAGGATTGCTTTTTGTCCGCAGGCTCTGTAATACTATTCCCTTAAGAAGTTTACAATGTCTGTCAAATCATTTAAACACTTGTTTAAATTACAAAAATAATGCTACGCTTCTGGTTCATCAGGAATAAAGTAAATATAATCGATTTCTATGAAAAAATTTTTAATATTTTTATATTTGGTGCATCTTCCTATCCCAACTTCTGAATAAATACCTACGATATTAAGATGCTTTAGTATGAGTGCTTTCCATCACAGCCAGAATAAGCTATTGCAATTACTAAGAGTCATAGCTGAGTACAGAAGCCCATCTAGAAGCCTCATCACAGTACAGACGAGGTTACACTGTAGGCGTGGATCAGTTGGTTAAAAGCCAGGCTCCAGTTTAAAAACATCCGGATTTGATCCCTGCTCTTTGAATAATTAGATTAAAGACCTTGGGTAAGTTTCTTAGCCTCTCTAAACCTCAGCTTCTGTATCAATACTATGGAGATAATAATAATATCTATCACATAGAGTTATTATGAGGATTAAATAAAATTATATATTTTACATGCTTAACACAGAATGTGTCCAAAGTAAACATGTAATATACAAAATTATACAAAATCTTTTAAAAATTAAAAATATGTAACTATCAAAAATTTAACTCAAAGTTGGTCATAGGCATAGGAAAGCCTAAAATTATAAAATAAGAGTAAATCTGTGTGACCAAGTTATACAAATTTTTAGACCATACACATCAAGTTCAAACCGTTAAAAAATGGATAAAATGCATTTTCTTGAAATTAAAAACGTCTGCTCTATTTAGACACTATTTAGAAAATAAAAAGAAAGTTACAGTCTAAAAATGATTACAAAATGCATATCTGTTAAGGGACTTATCCAGAATATGTAAGGAATTCTTGCAATTCAAGTAAAAAAATACAAATAATTGAGTTTTTAAAAGGTAAAAAGATTTGAAGACATGTGAATGACAACTAAACAAATTAAAAGATGTTTAGCCCAAGCGGTGTTGCTCAGTGGTTGAGCACTGAACCAGGAGGTCACAGTTCGATGCTGGGTCAGGGCTAAATCCCCAGTATGGAGTGTGCAGGAGGCAACCAATCAATGATTCTCTTTCATCATTGATGTTTCTCTCTCCCTCTCCATTCCTCTCTGCAATATATATATAATGTTATAGTAGCCTTCAGGGTTTTGTAATCATGTTCCTCTTAATATTTTTTAAGATATTTTTATTGATTTCAGAGAGGAAGGGAGAGGGAGAGAGAGAGAAATAAACACCAATGATGAGAATCATTGATCAGCTGCCTCTTGCATGCCCCTCCTGGGGACCGAGCCTGCAACCCCAGCATGTGCCCTTGACTAGAATTGATCCCAGGACCCTTCAGTCCACAGGCCAACATTCTATCCACTGAGCCAAACCAGCCAGGGCAAAAAACATGTATTTTTAAAAATGATATTTAACATTATTGATCATTAGGGAAATAAATATTAAAACCACAATAAAAATCTATTTTGCACCCACTAGAATGGCTATAGTGAAAAAGACTAACAATATCAAGTGTTGGAAAGGGTGTGGGGAACCTGGCACTCTCCTGCCTCGCTGAAGGCAGGGATGGTGATCAGCCCAAGCTTCACTCTTCACTTCTCTGTGCCTGTTTGCTCATCAGTAAAATAAAAATATGGTAGAATCCACAGCCAGAAGTGGTTCTGAGAATTAACATGAGCAGATATATTTGAAGCACCTGGAAAGGCATCTAGCCCTTCATATGGAGATTTACTAACATGAAAATTCAGTGAGATGGCGCAGCCACACTCCACCTCACTAGCAAGAAAGTTCCCAGCACGATTTGTTGGCTTTGGTTTGCTGATGGGGGTGGGGTTGGAAGACTGTTTCCGGAAACTCCCCTGGGACTGATACGAAGTGGGATTATGTGTTCTGGTGTGTGAGATGTGAGGAAATGTGGAAAGAAGCACATTTCAGTGAGAATGATTTTGAATGTCAAATTAGTGCTGCATAAGGTGGAAAGGGAAGCAGGTGAGTTACCCTGTCCCCATGGTGGTTCATGTGATGTTCAGAGAACAAAACATATACAATTGCAACAGGCAGACATCACCTTGCCGAGCAATGCATGGCTTAGCCCCTTTGGTTTTACTCTCAGGATAAAGATTCATGTGCTATGCCAGTTATAAGATGCTGCACCATCTGGCTCTTCTCTCTCTTGCCTCCCCTGCCCCCTGCATCTGTGCTCTAATGACCGTGGCCCTCCTTGTCCTCTGATGTGCCACGGTTCTACCGGGGCCGCCTGTACCCTAAGTGACGCCCACACGTTTGTCTTCAGCCACAAGCTCTCGCTGATCCCCAGACTCAGACTCAGCTGCCTGCTTGGCATGTGCGTTTTGATAGCAAATCAGCATCTTAGATCTGAACTGTCTGTCCTAGGATTGTTTCCCTGAAGTAAAGTCAGACAAATATTTATGGCAAATCCTTTATTTAGCAGGTGATACTAGGTGGCACGAGGAGGCGAGTGCGAAGTGTGGCAGAGAAAGAGCAGGGATAATTAAAAATACATTTGTGAGCAGGTTTCCATGTGGGCAGTGAGGTTCACTCCAGCTGAGAAATTCTCATCATAATCACTGCACCCAGCAGCTGAGGAAGCCGGAGCATTTATCCCGTGACCCGCCTTCGTGAGCTGTGGAGGCTGGAACTCCCAGCCCTCCAGGGTCCCTGCACTGCGGGCCTGAAAGTAAGCTCACAGGTGGAGGGGCACAGGTGCCCACAGGTAGAAGGGGTACAGGTGCCCACAGGTGGAGAGACACAGGTGCCCACAGGTAGAGAGACATAGGTGCCCACAGGTAGAAGGGATACAAGTGCCCACAGGTGGAGAGACACAGGTGCCCACAGGTGGAGAGGCACGGGTACCCACAGGCAGAAGGGGTACAGGTGCCCACAGGTGGAGAGACACAGGTGCCCACAGGTGGAGAGGCACGGGTATCCGCAGGTAGAAGGGGTACAGGTGCCCACAGGTGGAGAGACACAGGTGCCCACAGGTGGAGAGGCACGGGTATCCGCAGGTAGAAGGGGTACAGGTGCCCACAGGTGGAGAGGCACGGGTACCCACAGGCAGAAGGGGTACAGGTGCCCGCAGGTGGAGAGGCACGGGTACCCACAGGCAGAAGGGGTACAGGTGCCCGCAGGTGGAGAGGCACGGGTACCCACAGGCAGAAGGGGTACAGGTGCCCGCAGGTGGAGAGGCACGGGTACCCACAGGCAGAAGGGGTACAGGTGCCCGCAGGTGGAGAGGCACAGGTACCCACAGGCAGAAGGGGTACAGGTGCCCGCAGGTGGAGAGGCACAGGTACCCACAGGTAGAAGGGGCACAGGTGCCTGCAGGTGGAGAGGCACAGGTGCTTCCTGCTGGACACGGGTGACACACCCGGGTTCAGTGAATGCCAAGAGTTGATGGTGGGACCCCAACAGCATGTGCTACACTGTCCAAAACACAACTCGGGCTCACTATGCTCAAGCCACATGGCATGGGGCTATTCTTTGAGGAAACTGAAAATCCCCTTCTTCCTCCAAAAGGCCTTACACTTGCTGCTTTATTGATTTTCACATGGACGTCTTCTTGTCATCAATCATATTTCTCTTTCAGTAGCAGGTCTTCAGAGAGGCCTTTTCTAAACTTTCTACCTAAAACAGCCCTTCCACAGATAAAGTTCTGCCTTATTTTCCTTATGGTATTTGTTAGCTGAAATTTGACAATTTACTTTTTTCATTTTGTGTGTTTTGTCACCTCTACCTATCTCATCCAATGCTGTATTCATAGATTCCCCAGGTTCAGCACATAGTAGGTGCTCAATTAATAATGTTGTACATATAAGCTAGTAAATATCAAAGAATCAAAGAAGGAATGCACCCTTCTACTCTATGGCAAATGTTTCCTTTGATAATAATCTATTCTCCCATCCTACCTCCCATTCTTTTTTTGCTTCTTCTGCCTCTCCTTCACATAGCAGCTCAAACATTTCCTCCGAGGTCTTCCTCACCCTGCCCCTCATTCTCCAAATCAGGTCA
Source organism: Myotis daubentonii (assembly GCF_963259705.1). NCBI lineage: Eukaryota > Metazoa > Chordata > Mammalia > Chiroptera > Vespertilionidae > Myotis > Myotis daubentonii. The sequence continues at coordinate 3,368,001 of NC_081853.1, read as the reverse complement.
ATATCCCTCTCAACTATATATTCTGTCAAGGTTGCCTGGACCATTCCTTCATTCAAGCATCTATCATTGCTTATAAATATAATTTATTCAAATGAGGATTTAATTAAAATGTGTCTCTTCTCTTAAATATAAGCTCCATGAGTGCAGGGAAGAAGTTTGGTCTTATTTATACTTATAGTGTGCACCTAAAAATGTGCCTCTCCCATAAAGAGTATTCAGTATACCTTTTTAAAAACAAACAAAAAAATGATAAAAGACAGTATAATATAAGGAAATGCTGAGTGTGGAATAGACTTACATAAATTTATTAAATGATATAGTTTTTGATATTGAGTTTGAAAGGACGGAGATACTTAGATTAAACAATATATTCAAAACATAGTCACACAAAAACACACACAGAGAAGCTCCAGCAAGACCAAACACAAACACACGTGTAACCGAAGCACACTATCTCTGCTGGTCCCGAATGAAGCGTTTCATATATCAAAAACTGGTTACTTGACATAGGAACAGTCTTTCATGCCATATTAAGATTTTCTTCATTAAAATGTATTGATCTCCACAAAGAGCGACACGCAAATCTCCTTTGTGCACCAAGCTTTGACTCAAGGGTTCAGAATCCATGTTGGTCTGGAGGTGATTCCATGAGACACACAGCTCAGAAAGTCATTTCTCTCACATGGCTCTCCTTCGGCAACATCGTCTCCTCCCACTGGATTAATCTGCGAAGGCTGAGGAGCAGAGCATTGGGAAGAATGAAACCAAGTAGAGAGAAGGGGCTAGAAGAATGAGGCAAAGCATTTAAACAGAAGAGAAATTAAAAAAAAAAAAAAAAAAAACACAAAAAAACGAAGGAATGCTTTCCCAGAATAAAGCATTGAAGATACTCAATTATAGATTGATTCTCTAGAACATCAAAGCACAAAATTCTAAACACAGCCTTCCTTTAATTAAGAAATTACAATGGAAATAATAAAGATTTATTTAAATAAAAATATTTAATCTATGATATGGCACAGCAAGGAAGAGACTCTTGTGAATTTCTATGAGAATTAGCCAAAACTTTCTAAAAAGCTGTTTGGCAATATTTATTATAAACCTTAAAAATATTCATGCCTTATATTACAATTTCTTTTTAAAAAATTATTCTGAGGAAATTTTCAGAAATATAGACAAATATTTTTACTAAGAAATATTTCTTGCAGAAACTTACAAGAATTAAAGTTTGGAAACAACCTAAATTTCTAACAATAGAGTAATAGTTACACAATGCATGACACACCAAGTGGTGGTTGCCATGCAAAGATTATAAATTATAATTTCAAATAGTACTTAATACAATTGAAATGTTTCCTTAATATAACATTTCATAAAATAATATTTTAACTGTTTTTTCAAAGTATAATTGCAATTTTGAAAATATATTTTTAATATGCCCAAGTTATATCTCCTAACATCAGAGTAAGTATTGGCTTTAAACAGCTAATACAATCACATTATCACAACAGATATCTGCCCTGGACAAACCTGTAAAATAAGCAAAATCATTTTTCTTACATTCTTATTTGCTTTCAAACGGGGATGTCAGACACCCGGGGGGAAGGCGACAATAAACTTTGACAACAGAGTAGATGAAGCCATGGACCTAGGAGTCCTTTGTCTTGTTTCATTTTTCTCTCATTAACCACATGTTTTGGTTCCTTATTTTATCTCCGTTTGGACCAAGTTCTTCTACTTCTTCAATCTACATGGCACAAAATAGGGATGCCCACAGCGCCCGATGTTACTTATTAGAGTTTGAGGCACTAACAACTCTATTGCACCTTCTCTTGCTCATCCTTTGAGCTGTTCTGCTCTGTGTCTGTCAGTTGCACAATCTGAGGGCAGCAGAGAAGGCTGTGGCCAAGGTCCCGCCCCGTCATCATGCAGCGGAGCACTTACCGGAAAGACAGCCGCTGCGAACTGAGGAGGCAGCTCGGCGGTGTCTACAGCATAAGGGCTTCACAACATTACCGTTGTTCTCAAGGAGGGAGTTTAATGAACAGGTCAGGGGTGTTATAATGCAATCTGGCTTCACGCATAAGGGACTTTATTGGTCTCTGATGAAAGCTCTCTAGAGGCAGGGTCTGTTTCTAATGGGGTTTCATTGGACATCCAAATAGTAAGACCAAGACCACTCTCCGTCCACTTTTCCCTTGCTCTACTTCTTGGCCGTGTTTTCCTGTTTTGAATTCTTTTTCATTATCTTCTCCTCTCTTAGTCCCAAATGCCGGCAGTGGTGTCTGAGGCTGCATGCTTCCTTATTCATATCCAAGAAGACAGAAATGTTCTCCCCAGCTGGTAAATACAATTCCTGAGCACCCATCCAATTACACCCAGTTATGTCACCTGCCAGTCTCTGAACCATTCGTTGTAACCGGTAAGTGAGCCAAATTGAAGTCTGGACCGCTTGCCCAGACCTGAGATTTAGAAATAACCGTAGCTTTCCCTGAAATACCGGGATCCTACCAAAGAGTGAACACTTTTGCAAAGACTAGAAAATAGCCCCAAACAGCAAATGTCTAATGCGCTTTGCACTGCAATATTTTAATTATTAAATATTGGTATGAGGGGTGGTTACATTTTTATATTGTTTTCTCATTTCTAGATTTTCTAACATAAATATTATTTATTTGGTCACATACTCCCCAATACCAAAAACATTAAAGTATTTTTAAATGTTTTTTTTAATTCTTCATAGGACAAACTCAGAATTGTATGAGTTGCCCATATCCTCTCTCTCCATGCTCCAGCCTCACAGACACACTCTCCCACTACAATATGCTCCTATTTCATACACACCCATGATTTTCTTCTTTGCTCTTTGAATTGGAATTTCTGCTCCAGCCTCCACCCCTCACACCTCCCATTTAAGATCCAAATTAAGGCCCTGGCTGGGTATCAGTTGGTTAAAGCATAGAGACCATACACAAAGGTTGTGGTTTTTTTAAAAATATATTTTATTGATTTTTTACAGAGAAGAAGGGAGAGGGATAGAAAGTTAGAAACATCGATGAGAGAGAAACATCGATCAGCCACCTCCTGCGCACCCGCACTGGGGATGTGCCCGCAACCCAGGTACATGCCCTTGACCGGAATCAAACCAGGACCCCCCAATCAGCAGGCCGACGCTCTATCCACTGAGCCAAACCGGTCAGGGCAAGGTTGTGGGTTTGACCCTTGGTCAGGGCACACAAGAATCAACCAATGAATACAGAAGTAAGTGGGACAACAAATCAATGTTTCTCTCTCTCCCTCCGTCTTTCTCTCTAAACTCAATTAAAAAAAATTTTAAAGAACCATTAGAAAGAATCCAGCTTAAACATTAGCCCTTTCTTTTGAAGTCATTTTGAACTGCCCATTCCCTCCCTCATAGACAGAATTTCTCTATTCAAACCAGTGGCATAGTACAGCTCCCATTGTGTTGCAAGTTGCGTGTATCATAATATTGCTTGTGGTTAGGGACTACTTTCATACAACTCCTAAAATGATGCCTGGCATAAATAATCACTAAAAAATGTATATGGTATCACAACTTTCCAAAATTCAACACATTATAACCAAAAAAATCTACATTCTGCTTTAAAAATAGCCCAATAAATTATTATTTTTTATTGATTTCTTAGAGAGAGAGGAAGGGCAAGAAAGAGAGAGAGAGAGAGAGAGAGAGAGAGAGAGAGAGAGAGAGAGAAACATCGATGTGCTGTTCCACTTGTTGATGCAATCATTGGTTGACTCTTGCTCCATGTGCCTGACAGGGGATCAAACACACGTTGGTGTAACCTACTGAGCCCACCAGCCAGGCTGAGGTTATCCCTGTGAACCAGGTATCCGCATCATCCATATCTGACTGAACAAATTAGAAGGCATGCAGTTAAGTCAGCCTGTCACATCACTGTGCTTTGCACTGCAATATTGGGTCCACCAAACTATGTACTCGTGTAACCAGATATTCCTTAAACACTTGGCACTTGAAAAATGTAGCCTGCACATCGGCCTGCCCCAGCAGGTAGCTCAAACCCCGCATGTGCTGCTGCTATCCAGACCTCACTCTGATAAGGAATCCCCGGTGAGGACCCTCAGGAATCTTCCTGTTCCTCCTGGATTATTTATCTCCCATCCTCAAGGTTAATTCACACGAAGCAATTTCTCTTGTTAAATGCCAGTTTTGCCCTCAGGTGTGAATGTTTAATCCTCATGAAGGTAGTGGGAGTCACATGTGTGCAGTGGTTATGGTCCCTTAACTAATTAGTGCTGAGAGGATATTAATAAGAGAGTGACTTATATAATACTGAGAACTGCCAGAAACAGTAAAACCTAATTTAGACCAACTGGTGGAAAGCCAGACTTAACTGGTAGAAAAGTGAGAATTATAGAATATCTCTAAAGCAATTAGATATCATAACTTCCCAGCGCATTTGGCAATTCAAGGTATTTCTCAGCTCTCACGGAGCCGAGGGCACAAAGTTTTGCCAGTAGAGACACTTTTTGCAAACTTCATGAAAGAATAGGTGCCAGTGATTGTGATTCTCGTCATGTAACATTTTACTATGAATAAATATGTTTAAGTTTGGAACTTTTCGTCGGATTCTATTGTAGTCCTGCATCATTTCAATTACATTATGGAATTGCTGGCAAAGCCATTGATAGACTTGTTATGGGTAGGTTGGTCCCCCTACCCTAGGGACGCACAAAGGCAAGCAAGTAGTCCCTAGCTTTGCCTGGGCTCACAAACTAGCTAGTGATATAAGACAAAAACAGCTAAGAGCCCACAGAGAGTTATTGCTCCCCGTCTTTCCATAACAACATACCCTATAGAGCGCTCGTGATGCTCCCGGCGCCGTTCCAGGCACTGCATGAAAAAGTGGGCCTTACAGGCCAGGTCAGTGCCGGATTTTATGGAAGCCCTGTGGGCAGTCATTTGTCATTTTAACTGACCAAACCTGACTTGGATTTCTGCATGTGAGGAGGGAACGTCAGGGTAGGCTGACCCAAGCTGCCCAGAATCGGGTAATCGTATTTCCCAAAGTATGACACACCATCACTGTGGTCCTGGGTGAGTCCTTTTTCCTTCACTTACGTTCATATGCCCTTCTTTAGTCACAGGATGCACTCCCATCCCACCCTCCATCTCAGAGAATCATGTTAACACAGTCGATGCCTTTCTCTTTATTGGCATGTGCTCATGTAGCTAGCACCACTTGTTGCAATAAAAATATTTTGGAAGATGGGATGAAATACAATTAAATATTATATATTAAATATTATACTATCCAATTAATTTCACCTATTTCTTTTTACCTTTCATAATTTTAGAAATTTATACTTTCCTATGTATCTTACGTTGCATTTCTACTGGACAGCACTGATATAGACCATCATATCTGTGTATAAGGATAGAATTACCTCTGTCAAGATTTGCTTTATAGATTTAGCTGTTCCTATGTTGGGTACATAAATGTTTACAAAAATTATATCCTCATGTTGGATTGAGCCCTTTAATATTATGTAATGTCCTCTTTGGCTCATACTATAGCTTTTGTTTTAAAGTCTATTTTGTCTGATATAAATATTGCTAGACCAGCTTTTTTTTTCTTTTCCATTTGTATGAAATATCTTTTTCCATCCCTTTACTTTTAGTCTATGTGTGTCTTTTGTTCTGAGGTAGGTCTCTTGTAGGTGGTATATATATATATATATATATATATATATATATATATATATATATAGTCTTATTTTCTTATCCATTCTTACCTTAAGTCTTTTAATCAGAGCATTTAAGCCATTTACACTTAAAGTGATTATTGATTGGTATATATTTGTTGCTGTTTTATTCTTTATAACCATGTTTCTCTTTTCTTTCTTTCTTCTTAAAGAAGTCCCTTTAACATTTCTTGTAATGCTGGTGTGGTAATGAACTCCTTTAACTTTTTCTTACCTGGGAAGCTTTTTATTTCTTCTTCAATTTTAAATGATAGTCTTGCTGGGTAGAGTAGTCTATAGGGTTTATCACTTTGAATATTTTGTGCCAATACCTTCTGACCTGAAATGTTTCTGTTGAGAAATCAGCTAATAGTTTTATGGAGATCCCTGGTAGGTAACTAACTGTATTTATCTTGCTGCTTTTAAGATTCTATTTTTATCTTTAAGTTTTGTCATTT
>NC_081853.1:3285018-3361598 GCF_963259705.1 Myotis daubentonii | reverse complement strand
GTTATGCATTCTTCCCCTAAGTTCTTTGAGCATCCTTGTAACCACTGTTTTGAACTCTGTATGTGGTGGATTGCTTACCTACATTACATTTAGTTCTTTTTCTGTTCTTTCATTTGGGGCACGTTTCTTTGTCTCCCCATTTTGGCAGTCCCTCTGTATTGCTTCTATGTATTAGGAACATCTACCTATCTCCCAGTCTAGGTAGGGTAGACTTACGTAGTAGGTGTCCTGCAGGGCTCAGTAACACAGTCTCTCTTATCATCCAAGCTCCGGGAATGTCCCTTGTGTGGGGCTATGGGAGTCATCCCTCCTGTTGCAGTTGAGTCCTGATTGCTGTTGGCCCATCCATGCATGGGGTCTAAACTCGGGCTGGCTGACTGTGAGAACTGATCCTGATCACTGGATACTGGCTACTGTGTGGGTGCTGACCACACAAAGCAAAATTCACCCCAACAGGATCTAGTGCCTGCCAAGATCTCCCTTTGGATGTGCCACTTGTAGAGATAAGTGGGTCTTGCTCTGAGGTTTTCCGAAGCCCGTCACCATTTGTGATGGTTCTGGGATCTTTTTGGAAAGACTCCAGCACATGTGAATGTCAGACACTGCCTGTGACTGAGCCTGGTCTACCAGTTTGTGGCTGCCTCTGCTGGGCCAGGTTGTGCATGAGAAGGCCCAAGGTACACCAAGTCTGGCTTCCACCAGCACCAAGTCTGGGGCAGGTCAGTAAAAGGCCTAAGGCCCACCGAGATCTGCCTCCACCTGCCTCAGCCTGCTAGCTGCCTATTAGGCACCATCACTGAAAGAGCCTCTGGCGGTATATGAGTTGAATAAGGCAGGTTCTCACTGAGTCATCAGGTAGAGGTGAGTGATACAGATTCAAACTTGATGCCAGTGCTGGGCCTGAGGTCACTCGGCAAAAGTAATAGGATACACCAAGGCCAGCTGCCACCGACTGGGTGCCCACAGACCTTTGTGGTGGGGCAGGGTCTGAGAGAGTCTTTAGGCTTAGGCCAGCAGAGTTCCTCAGGCCCAAACAGACCAGGATTTGGCTGTGTGAAAGGAGAGCCCTGCACCGGAATGGAGGCCCAGGTTGACTTGCAAGGGGAAAAATGGTTTTCACCCTAGAGCCACACAACTCGGTCTGTCCCAGATTCTGCCTGGACCTCCCAAGAGCCCTGGCTCAGCAGGGCAGGACACTGGGAACTGGGCGGGTGGGGCTAGTGGATCTCTCATTGTGGGGAAGTGCTGATCAGGCTCATGAGAAGTGGACGATGACTGACCCCCACACTGGCACTCAGGCTCTGGCATTCCCTGGTATTCCCGGCCCTCTCCGCCACATGCCTAGGCAGCTGACTCCTTCGCAGGTGTGGGCTTCACAGGGCAGGGTAGCAGGGAGTCTGCAGGAAAGGGCTGCTGCATTCTCCCGGGATGATGCCCTACGGAGAGGAATGCTCCACCCAAGAAAGACGGTATCTGTGACGTGGAAGAGGGACTCAGCATAGGAACCCTGGTGGCTGTACCTTCAGCTCTCTCCCGGGAGCCAGGCAACCCAGCCTCTCCTTACAGGATTCTAGTCCACTCTGTCCTCCATCGGAGCCTAGGGTGAGTGGCTGCCGAGGAGATTTGGCAGACAGAACCCCTGCCAGTTTTCACCGCCAGATGTTATGTGGGCACCTCTTCCCAGCGGTTTCTCTGGGCTGCAGAGCACACATGGGGTTGAGATCCCTCATTCTTTAGGGGGAAACTTTGCAGCTGAAATATCCCTCTGGATTCTCAGCTGCGGCATGTGGGTGCAGGGCCAGCCCTGTTCATGTCTCCACTCTTCCTACCAGCCTTGATGTGGCTTCTGTAATCCTTGGTTGTAAGACATCTGCTCAGCTGGCCTTCCCTGGGTTAATTAGGTTGATTGTTCTGTTTTAGTTGTAATCCTAGTTTGGTTCTGGGAGGAGGACCATCTACTCCACCACTATCTTGGATTCCCACTAATTATCTGCCTTTCAATCTCCACATATATTATTTCTTTTTCCTTACATAGAGTTCTAACTGACACATATCATACAATATAAACAGTAGTAGTAATAAATATCCTTCTCTTAGTCCCAATTCTGAAGGAAATATGACTACATTTTTATCATTATGTAGTTTTATGTAGATTTTTTGGTATAAAGAAATTGTTCTTTAATTCCTAGTTTACTAAGAGTTTATAAGTAAGTGATATTCTTTGGCTGATGTTTTTCTGTATCTGTCAAAATAATCACATCATTTTTCTCCTTCAAGCTATTAATGCTTTAATTACAAAGATGGATTCTTTGATGATGAACCATTCTTGCATTTTAGGAATAAATCCTATTTTATTATGTCAGAATTTCAGTCCATTTCACTACCCTGATCTGATTTTTATTTTAAAGAGATGACTTTGGCTGCTCAGTGGAGATTGAATTGGAGGAGGGCTTGTGAAAACAGGTGTGTGTGTGTGTGTGTGTGTGTGTGTGTGTGTGTGTGTTTCCTTTATTATTTTACTATACAGTCTTCCTACTGTGTTGACTCTTTGGTCATTATAAACTGTCCCATCTTATCTCCAGTAATACTGTTTATTTCAAAGTACATTTTGTCTGATATTAATATAGCCTTTCCAGGGTTCTTATGCTTATTTATGGTAATGCATACCTCTTTCTCTAATTTACTTATAATCTATTGGTGTCTTTTTATTTAAAGTGTATCTTTTGTAGACGCAGAAAATTGGTTCTCAGAAAATGTAGTCTGATAATTTCTGCCTTCTTGTGAGGGATGTATATTAATGTAATCATTTATATGGTTGTATCACATCTAACATTTTGAAGTTTTGTATTTGTCTCTTTACTCCTTCCTTGACTTCATGCGATGTATTTAGTACTCCATTTTAGTTTGTTCTATTGGCTTCTTAGTGATATCACTATGAGCAAATTTAGTGGTTACTATTGTGATTACAATCTGTCTCTTAAATTTATCCCAATTAACTTAGAGCTAACATCTAATTATTTAAAGTAAAATATGAAATACTTACAATGGTTTTAATTTCCATTTATATCCACTGGTAGGCATAAATCCAAGACAGCCCCCCAAATTATCGTCAATTAGTGTGTATGCCCTATGTAATCCCCTCTCTTCTTTGAATAAAGGCAGACCCTTTGAATAGGATAGGCTTGAGTTATTAATCAGCTGAATTTAAGTTTATTAAAAGGGAGGTCATTTGTGTAGGCCTGACATAATAAGGTGAACCCTTACAAGGAAGTGGGACCTTTATGAAGTCAGAGAGATTCAAACATGAGAAGGCCTCCAGAGAACACATGGCAAGGACCTGTGAGAGGCAGCCAGAAGCTAGGAGTGGCCCCCGTCCAACGGACAGTGGGAGAACACTTGTCTCAGTCCCGTATCTGCAAGGAAGACCCAATCCTATGAGCTTGAAAACAGACCCTGAACACAATACACCTGATACCTTCATTTCAACTTTGAAAGCCTGAACAAAAGCTCCAGCTCAGACTTAGAACCCATAAAACTGTGAGTTAATAGTTGCATGTTGTTTTAAGCCACCAAATTGTGAGGATATGCTATGCAGCTGCCAATCTTAAGAGCTGTTGTTCTCACATGTTACATCTACAAACATGGTAATCAATATGTTACCATGTTTGCTTTAAAGAGGCATACATATTTTAAATAGATGAACAAAAGAAAAGATATACAGTCTTTTATTCATAGGGGTGGGCAAATATAGGTTTACAATTGTGAGTATGTGCAACACAGAATTTATTCTTGTATTATTATTTATTAACTAGAGGTCCGGCGCATGAAATTTGTGCGCAGGTATGGTCCCTAGGCCTGGCCTGTGATCAGGGCCATCTTCCCCAGCTGCCCAGAGCTGGCCCCACCCCCTGCCACCACCCACCCCTGGTTCCCCTTTTGCCATCAGGTAATTGGTACCTGATGGCCAAAGGAAGGGACCGAGAGGTTGGCTGTTCCCACCCACTTTCCAGCCCTACCCTGGGGGCCTTGGCCTGGCACTGCCTACATCCCTCGCCACCCACCCCTGGTTCGCCACCCACCCCTGGTTCCCCATTTGCCATTAGGCGATCGGAGCCTGCTGGCCTGGGAAAGGGACCAAGAGGTGGTCAGTGCTCCTCATAGTAACTGGTCCAGTGATCGTTCTGGTCATTTCACCTTTAGGGTCAATTTGCATATTACCCTTTTATTATATAGGATAGAGACCTGGTGCATGGGTGGGGGCTGGCTGGCCCGCCTGATGGGAACCCCAGATCCAGGTGGGGGTCCCTGCTGGGGAGTGGGGCCGGCCTGGGTGTGGGGCCACAGTGTTCTGGTCTCTGGTCATTCTGGTCATTCTGCTGTTTCAGTCACTGGGTTTTTATTATATAGGATTATTATATTATTTTCCATATAAACAACTGTAAACCTACTTTTGCCCACCCTGAATACTAACATATTTATCATCTCCAGAGTTTTTTATTCAAATATATATGTATATTTATATATATATATAACTTTACTATATATGTATATGTATATGTATATGTATATGTATATGTATATGTATATGTGTATATATAAAATTTCCTTTCAAATGAATACTTGCAGATTTTTATTTTCTTAAACATCTTTACTTTGCCTCCTTTTTTGAAGGATACCATTGCAGGATATATAATTCTGGTTGACAGTTTTATTTTTTCATTCAGCACTATGAATATGTCATGTTTAATCCCTTTTGACTTCAATGGTTTCTAATGAAAACCTATCCATTTTTCTTACTGTTGTTCTCCTGTTTGTAAGCTATCATTTTCTCCAAATGCTTCCAATATTTTCTCTTTAATTTAAGCTTTCAGCAACTTGCCTATTATGTGTCTAGAAATTATTTTCTTTTATTTAAACCTGATTGGGTTCTTTGTACCTCTTGAATCTGTACATTAATCTTTCTCAAAAAATTTGTGATGTTTTAAATCATTATTTCTTCAAATATTTTTTTTCTGCTTTTTTTCCTATTCTTTTCTCCTGGTATTCTAAATACATATAGGGAATTACATAAAATTATATATGATACATCTGACATACTGTATAAATTCTAACTATATATTGGGAATTAGGGGGAAGTTCTTAGAAGCAGGAAACTACAGACAGGGTGATCCTCTTTCTATTAAACTCTTTCGTTGTGGCCATACTTTACAAACATGGGGGAGAGACTGAAAAAGCAACAAGAAAGTCATAAAATGAATAAAAAATATATAAAATATATGAGACTAAACATAAACATATGTATGTAAGAACACATTATATATTCCTTTATATATTAAAGGTTCTGTTCAGGTTTTTTTTTTCTGTAACGTTTTTTTCTTTTCTTCAAATTTGTCAATTTATATTGCTTTATCTCAAGTTTATGAAATATTTTTTGCTACAGGTTAAATCATCAAGGAAGTTTTTATTGTACTTTTCAGCTTTAGAATTGATTATATTTTATTGTTTTTATGTATATTTGAGATTTTCTATCTGTGTATTCACTAACATCATATTTTCCTTAAATCATTTGAAAATTTTTTCTTTCCATTATTACAAGAGAATTATATGGCTGATATAGTTTTCAAAGCTGATAGCTGATTTAACGTGTTTGTCTAGTAAATCCAACAACAGGCCCTGCTATTTTCCCCTGAGTCTGAGTCACACTTTCCTATGATTTTTTGGTCTGGTAAATTTTGGTTAAACCTGGACATTGTTTACAATATATGGTAACAGCTCTCACATTGTTTTGAGGATTATTAAGTCTTATTTGATTATTGTAGGAAGCATTAAACTTGCCTTGATTCAAATTGCAAGCATTGACACATGATAAAAGCACAGTTGCTAATATCTATTTTATGGCATCTTCTTCTTCTTCTTCCTCTTCTTCTTCTTCTTCTTCTTCTTCTTCTTCTTCTTCTTCTTCTTCTTCTCCTCCTCCTCCTCCTCCTTCTCCTTCTTCTTTGTCTGCATTTTTTAAGTCTGTTTCTACAACCAGGGAGTTGAATAGAGATAAGGATTATTTTCCCTGAAGTTCCCTGTTTCTAAGGATTGCTCTCTAAATCCCAGCTGTTCAGATGGCTCCAGACTCTACTCTGACATCTCAAATCCATCCATTTCACCTTCCTAACACCTGGGCTCAGAAGGGTCATAAGACACACCCAGTTAAGAAAAGTCAGGCTCCCAGGTCTGATTCCCAGTGGGTCTATCTTTTAAGACTGTATTTCTCTCTGGTCTCTGCCCTCATGACTTAGGTTATTTATGCGTTCACGTAGGGCATATTAGGTTCTCACAATGCTCACATTTTCCCGCTAAATTCCCAACTCCTTCCTTCATCCTGTTGTCTAGTTTCTGATACTTTTACCCAGTAGGCTACAGTTTTCCCCGCCCTTGTCCTCAGCCTTGGCCATAAGAGTTAATCAAAATTGTTGAACCAGAAAACCAAAAATTCAAATTCTTACTCTCTTGCAGTTTCAATATTTGAAATTAAACTTTCCTCTGGTTTCTGTTTACTTGGATGTTTTTAGTGCCTTTCAATAGTTTTTAAAATATTTTATATTACAGTTCTTTCCTGAGAGGTGAACATAAACAGTTCACTTTTACACCATTAACCAGAAGTTGACTTTCAATTATTTTTAAAGAAATTTTAAAGTTCTTCATTGAAATTTTGTGTGTTCAAAACACAGTATGAAATTTTCTCAAAAAATTAAAAACGGAACTGCCATTTGATAGAGTGATCCCACTTTTTGGAATATATTTTTTAAAAAACAGCAATCAGAAAGAATATAAGCACCTCTATGTTCAGAGCAGCATTGTTTATAATAGCTGAAATTTGGAAACAGCCCAAGTGCCCATCAGTAGATGAGTAGATGAAAAGCTGTGGTACATTTTCACCATGGAATACTATGCAGCTGTAAAAAAGAAGGACCTTTTACCTTTTGAGACAGCATGGAGGGACCTAAAGAGCATTATGCTAAGTGAAATAAGCCAGTCAGAGAAAGATAAGTATCACATGATCTCACTCATATGTGGAATCTAATGAACAAAATAAATTGATGAACAAAATAGATTCAGAGACAAAGAAGCATGGAACAGACTGACAAATCTCAGAGGGAAGTTGGGGTGATTGGGGTGGGGGTGAACTAATTAACCAGGGAACTTATTTGCATAACCCATGAACACAGACAGTAGTGTGGTGAAGGCTTGGAGGGGGTGGATGAGGGTTGGAGGGGGTCAATGGGAAAAAAAGAGCACATCTGTAGTACTTTCAAAAATAAAAGGTAAATTTTAAATAACTAAATAAATAAAATATTATTTTGACCTCATTTTTAAGTACATTTTTGCTGGATATAGAATTCTAGCTTAGCAAGTTTATTTTCCTTTCAACTCTTAAAAATGGTACTTCCTAGCCATATGGTTTGCACTGCTGCTAATGAGAAATCAACAGGAATTTTCATCACCATGCTCCTGTATGTGTAATTTCCTTCCTGCCAGCTCTTAAGGTTTTTCTCTTTATCATTTAATTTCAACAATTTTATTATTATATACTAAGGTGTGGTTTTCTTCTGTCCTCCTCTTTGGATTTATTGAGCATTTTGGATATGTAAGTTAACATTCATTACTCATTAAATTGAGTAAGTTTGGCCATTATTTCTTTAAAATATTTTTTTGTCCCAATCTCTTTCTGGGACTTCAATTACATGTATTCCACAGTGTCCTTACACTCTTGCGTAAGATTTTTCTTTTCTTTTCTTTTACCCTTTATATCCCTGTGTACCTCAGTTTGCATAAACTCTATTATTATGTCTTCATATTCACTGAGCTTACCCCACCCCCCCACCCCTGTAGCATCTAATCTGCTGTTATGGTCATCAGTGAATTTTTTTTTGAATATTGTAATTTCATTTCTACAAACTGCTTGAAGTTTCTACAAACTTCTTTTTCATAGGTTCTATTTCTCTACTGAGATTCTTTATCGTTTCTTATTTATGCTCATAATTTCTCTTAAATCCTTGAAATATTTATAGTAGGTATTTTAAAATCCTTGTCTGAAAATGTCATCATTTTTGTAATTTCTAGGTCTGTTATCTAAAATGAAAAGTAGTCAATATTTTCTCTTCATTATGGTTAACATTTGTCTGCCCATTTCTATGTCTAGTAATTATTTATGCTGGACATTATAGTTGCTGTTTTGTTGAGTGTGTGGATAGTTAGTGTTTGGCCAGTGGCTCCAGGGGACCCCCTATGCAGATTTTAAGAGCCTCTCTTTTGCCCAACTCCCTTCTTTCAGGATCCCTGTCCCCATATAGTCCAGTCACCTCAGGAGCCCGAGACTCTACTCTTTATCTTCCCAATTCACCAAGCATGTCATACCCTGCTTGGGTTCCCCACCCTGCCTGCCGTCTGCGAAGTGCCTCTACTGCAGAAAGCATGGTGTGGGCACCTGCTTTCCCTACTCCTCTGGGTCATCATCATTTAGTTCTGTGCTGTCTTTTTCCCAACATCTATAAACAGGTATTACCTGTATTTTATGCAGTTTTATAGATGTATACAGAGGGAAGGGTAGTCCAGTACAGTTTCTCTGTCATGACCAGAAACATAAATCTCCTAGTCTTTTAATTTGTTTTCTGTAGGAAGAAAAAGGCTAATCTCAGAGCCTGTTGTGGAGCTAAAGCTATTAGAAAAATTAAATTACTTCAGTTTGGGGGAGAAGATTATTGTGTGGTTACAAAATTAGTCTGTCCCTGGAAAAAAGAAACTTGGATTAGATAAACTCTTAGTGTCTTCTCAAATTCTATATTCTGTATTTCTACACTTAGGATATGTTAGGATACGTTAGGTTACAAATAATAGAAAACACAATTCAAACTGAATTAAGCTTTGAGTAATTGGTGATACTGTAGACTTCAGAACTGATTGAAACCAGGGACTCCACCAGATTCATCTTCCATCTTTTGAGTCAATATTCAAAAGCATTGGCTTAATCTAAGTCCGATTCTTCTCCTTGTCACATGAAGGCTATTAGCACCTCCTGGTGACGACGTGCATGTTCATTTTAGTCCGGAGAGGAAGCATTTCTCTCCCAAACGTTCATATCTGCCCTCTAACGGGACCAGCTTGGCTCACGAGCGAACAGCTTAGCTAAGGAAATAGGAAAGCTTTGATTACTGCGCTTTTCTAACCGAATCACATGACTTGGTGAATGAAATAACTTTCATTGGTTCATCCCTGAGCTGGGCCTAGGGTTGACACATTCAAACCACCTTGCTGCAACTTATCAGAAGAAGGGTGCAATGGATATTGGGAAGACAGCTAAAAACATTACTTTAACTAAATTACATAAACTGAGTGGCTCAGCAGTTGAGCATCAACCCAGAAACCAAGAGATCACTGGTTCAATTCCTGGTCAAGGCACACGCCTGGGTTGCTGTTCAATCTCCAGTATGGGGTGTACAGGACCCAGTCAATCAATGATTCTATCTCATCATTGATGTTTTTATCTCTCCCTTTCCCTTCCTCTCTGAATCAATAAAAAATAAATTAAATAATTTAGAAAAAGGTTTCTGTTCATAGCATACATACTGTTTCCTATAGTACACATAGCTTCCTACTTTTTGGATTCATTTATCAAGATGAAAGAGGGCCTCTTAATAATGTTTTGATTGGAAAAAGCTCATTTAAGATATTTTATAACAAAAGATTGATTGGATATTCATATATTGATATGTATTAGTGGTTAGGACTGAATGATAAAATTATGATTTTTCCTGGGGGTTCATTTTGTGATTTTTAAAAATCTCCTGCATTAAGTATATATTTCTTACGTTGTTGGAGAAAATAAATAAATCCCTTAAGATGATACTTGTGGAGTTACAAGAAGAAACAGCTGAGTGCTAGGAGAAGCAAGCAGTGTTACAGCTGAGCGTGTGGACTGCACACTCAGCCAGCCTAGGTCCCGGGGCTGGCTTCACCACATGCTCCCTCTCTAAAATGGAGCTAATGGCACGCACCACTGCTGATGTGTCAGGCACCCTAGCAGCCTATCTACGCATATGAAGCCCAGTGGCTGGAATGGCGGAACCGCCAGAACCACCAGAACCACCGGAATGACCAGTGGCTATGACACACACTGCGGCAGCCAAGTGGCCTGATTCGGGCCCCAATCAGCCTCCACCCCCAGCCAGCCCAGCCCCCAATCGTCCCCTAACACCCGGATGAGGGGCAGGGCCAGCCGGCCAACTGCCCACAGCCCCTCCCTGAAGCCAGCTGGCTGGCCCCTCCCTTGATTGGGGTGAGGGGAGCAATCGGGGACAGGGCCAGCCAGCCAACCTCCGACGGCCCCTCCCCGCTGCCAGCCCAGCCCGATGGGCCCCCCATCAGGGTGGGGTGGCCAGACCCCACCTGTGCAAAAATCTGTGCACCGGGCCTCTAGTTCATAAATAATATAGACTTAAACCTTACATTAGTGGAAGATGTTCAACCTTCACAGACGAGGAAACTTATGCTCTCAAATGTTGTGTAAATCGCCAAAGTGACATAACCAGTAAGAGGAAATCACCTCTGCCCAACTTTCTCTTCACCTCTGCTACAGTGGGTCTGAAACTTCAGTGCACATCGAAATCACCAGGAGGACTTGTCAAAATACAGCTTTTTGTGGCCCCACCTCTATAACTGTGGATTCAGTAGGTCTGGATGTGGCCTGAGAATCTGAATTTCTAACAAGTTCTCTGGTGATGCTCTTACTGCTGTGAGGACCACCCCTGAGGTTCACTCGGTGATGCTTCCTTCTCAGTGACTGTGCACAGGTGGTGATGCCATCATTTCAGCACAGTTTCTCACACATGCAGCATTAACTGGCCTTTATTTTGGTGTTTGTGTCCTCACCCCTTGCCTTAGGGATTTTTGTATTCTGGTAAAGTCCTCAGGGTCATAAAGAGGCTTGACAAATTCTCCTGGGAGTCATTATTGCCAGTGCTTTCTCCAGCCCATTGCCCTAAATGGCTTTCTGGTGGTCTAAAGGAGTTACTGTCCTTCCCACTTCATAATTTAATTCTACAGAGTAAATAAGTCACAAAACAAAATCTGTTATCATATCAATCCATTTATCAGAGTTTTGAAAGCATTAAAGTAATTTATCGCAAAATCATGTCACATGAATAAAAAGCTTTCTGTAAGCTCCTGGTTTCATTTTATACTTGATTTTTCTCCTTTCTCTGCAGCTATATGGCTGGGCTGGAAATAAATTTGCCTCTTGGGGCTTTTTACCTTACGGACAGCTTTTGATGGTTGAGTTTTTCTACGAGCCTCAAGTTCGGTAAGGAAGATCACACGCAGCTATGGCCAGAGATTCTGTCCGCATTATGCTGAGTAGCAAAATGTGCTCTTACTTTATGTATATTTAGTTTCTCAGACACGTGATCATGTGGTCAGCTTAGAAGGACTAATGTGACCATCTTAACAGTGTTCAAAACACATTCTAGGTTTTAACATCAAATCACCCTGTAGTTAGCATATGTCTGACTTCAAAGTAAGATTCTTCCTTCTAAAATTATTCCTTAATAATTATTACTACTAACTATTATTATTTAAGGGAATCTCCTTAAATATCTTGTATTATGATGAACTTCTAATTTACTGTATATTGAATTATATAGTAATTAAAGCAAATTTCCTCGTGTTAATGCAAGTGGATACTTGTGATTAGGAGTTGACTTATATTTGGATATATATGGTACTTCCATTATTTTTCTTTCCAGAATATTTCATTTCTAAGAAATGGGAATAAATTAGTAGTTTGAGTCTTTGATTACAAGGATCAGGAGCCACTCAAGCTTCCCTGGCTTCAGCAGCAAGCAGGTTGCCTTCCTGACTTCCCAGGGCAGGAAAGACCACGCCTCTCACAGGGACCAGAACAGGAGCGGAACGCCTTCAGGAACCCCGGCAGCACGCTCTCTGTTTCCTGTTTTCACTGTGCTGTTCTGCTTGAATCTCCTCTTTTTGCACATCACCTTTTTCAAGTTTTCTTGCCTCTGGAAGAAGGATGACCCCTCCACAGTTCATGAGAATATATTCTCCATTCGACAGGCTCGCCCAGGGGTGCAACTGTCTCCCAGTCCCATTCCAAATTCTAACAGGCAGCATCTAATGGGCTCATTTTATCCCAAATATCTAAGGGTACAGAATGCAAACATGGTTGCCAGAAACCTGCTTCAGGAAAGTATGAAAGTTTTCTGATAAGTTGCTCATTATGAGTTGAAAGATACAAATAACCTGCTTTCTGAACAATTTTTTAGAATCATAGTGACTTGTATTGGCGTCAAGTTCACCTTTAGCTAAAGCAGAGGAAGGAGTCACGTGTGTTTATTCTGCTGCCCTGCATCACTGCTGCCACTCCTTTTGGTTCCACTTCACTTTCTTATTAGGTTATAACTCTTCCCAGTTTCCTAAGCCCTGGCAATACTATAAACTCATGCCTCCTCCCGGTGCCTCAGTATCTGCCAAGCACATGGCATCTGTGCTAAGCGTGTCACCTGAGAGTGACTGGTTTAGGGATAAGCATGTAATCCCGTCCATCAGCTTTCCTCTGAAAATGGATATCGGACATCAAGGGGAGGGGTGATTTCCTTTGGATCATACGCCTTCGGGCGTATTCCTCATGCCTGCCCTTGCCACAGGAATACTGTTGCAAATAAAGCCCACAGCCCTAAGAAAGAAGCTCCCCGGGGTGCCGCCACCTAAGTGTACTTTCCAGTCATGAAAGCCAATCAAATTCCTTTGTTGTTGTTGTTGCAAGGCTTATGGTAAGTTGGGTTGGGACTCCAGCATTTGCAGCTGAAAGAGTTTAATTAACGCAGTCATATTATGTGTCTCAGAATTGACTATAAGATATTAATGAGAAATACAAGTCCACAATCCTTTATCCAAACGCTTTGGGAGTTCAGAATTGTTTGGACTTCAGAAAAGTAGAAAGATGTGTATCCCATACAGCATGTAACAAAAACCCAGAATTTAGATTCTTGGCAACACACCATAACAAAACATTTAATATTTTCTCAGCAAAATGAAAGAATATCCACACCACGCAAGAGAAATGAAACCTACTAATTGCCTATGTTAGCTCAGGTGCAGCTACATGTCTGCCTCCAATGTAGATTTAAAAATAATTTTGTTTTCATGCCCTAACCGGTTTGGCTCAGTGGATAGAGCGTCAGCCTGCGGACTCAAGGGTCCCAGGTTTGATTCTGGTCAAGGGCATATACCTTGGTTGCGGGCACATCCCCAGAAGGGAGTGTGCAAGAGGCAGCTG
Organism: Myotis daubentonii; assembly: GCF_963259705.1. NCBI lineage: Eukaryota > Metazoa > Chordata > Mammalia > Chiroptera > Vespertilionidae > Myotis > Myotis daubentonii. Next base: position 3,348,256 of record NC_081853.1, on the reverse strand, counting down.
ATAGATGTTTCTCTCCCAACGATGTTTCTAACTCTCTATCCCTCTCCCTTCCTCTCTGTAAAAAAAATCAATAAAATATATTTTAAAAAAATTTTGTTTTCAGAGAGCTGCATTTTGGAATTGTGGATAAGGGGTTATGGATATACTAGTGGCCTGGTGCACAAAATTTATGGGGGGGGGGGTGTCCACCCTCTCCAATCGGAGACCCCTTAGGGATGTCCGATTGCAGGTTTAGGCCCAATCCCACAGGGAGTCGGACATCCCTCTTACAATCTGAGACTGCTGGCTCCTAACTACTCACCTGCCTACCTGCCTGCCTGCCTGATTGCCCCTAACTGCCCTCCCCTGCCAGCCCGATCTCACCCCTAACTGCTCTCCCCTGCCGGCCTGATTTTGCCCCCAACTGCCTCCCCTGCTGGCCTGATCTCACCCCCAACTACCCTCACCTGCAGGCCTGATCTCTCCCTGAACTGCCCTCCCCTGCCGGCCTGATTGCCCCTAACCTCCTGCCAGCCTGATCTCACCCCCAACTGCCCTCTCCTGCCGACCTGGTTGCCCCCAACAGCCCTCCCCTGCCAGCCTGATTGCCCCTAAACCCCTGTTGGCCTGATCTCGCCCCCAATTGCACTCCCCTGATGGCCTGATCAGCCCTAACTGCCTCTGCCTCGGCCCCCACCACCATGGCTTTGTCCAGAAGGAAGTTGGATGTCAGAAGATGGCCAGTCGACCTGGTCTAATTAGCATATTGCCCTTTCATTAGTATAGATACATTATATAGGATAGGATTGCTTAAATGGGGCAGAAAAGCCTTTTTGAGCAGGAGGAGATGCTCTTGGCAGACAAAAACACATAATCCCTATATCTGGGCTGATAGCCAGCCATATGCACTCTATTGCCAAACCAGTCATTAAAAAATTGAACCACTTTCTTACACCTTACACCAGCCATGGGTAAACTACGGCCCACGGGTCAGATCCGGCCCGTTCGGCTGTTCTATCCAGCCCGCGGAGCCGAAAGAGCGGAGGGTTCTCTTGTTCTCCCCTCTGCTCCTTCACCAGCAGCAGGGTTAACATGTATTAGTTCACACAAACACTATATCCATGCTTTTGTTCCGGCCCTCCGGTCCAGTTTAAGAACCCATTGTGGCCCTCGAGTCAAAAAGTTTGCCCACCCCTGCCTTATACCAAACAGCTGCTGCCCTTAAAACCCCTCCTCAGCCCCCACCTTAGGTTCTGCCTTCACAGTTCACCCAGATTATGTTCTGATTGGTTGGTTTCTATGCCAGTCAGCGTCAAAAGCTCCACCTCTTAGGTAGCCATCTTGTGAGGGTGTGAAGGTTAATTTGCATAGTACCTCTTTATTATATAAGATTGGTCAGTTTAAAGTTTCAACCAGGTGTCATCACTGCTGATCCCTGACTGTTCCTCTGTTGAGCTACATCTGGGAGCTGTGCTGAATGGAACCTACTAACCTCTTGCTGATACCAGTTAAAGTCCTATGAATCAGTCATAATGGAGCCACAGAAAAGCCCAGCAGAGTCAGCTATCTTGTATTGGAATCTCTAGCTCCGCTATACACTTGTTCTGCGACCCGGGATCCTGTTGTATAGATGAATGAAGTAGCATATGCCTGCCCCGACCCGCGGGACAACAACGGGGGAACGCAGAGACACCCTAGGAGAATGAAACAAACAAGGGACAAGAAGGAATGGAGGCAAGACAAGTCCTGATCAAGCCTCCAACTTTATTCTCACAATGGCAGGATATATACTGTTTTAGGGATGGGGGGTGGGTGGAGAAGCCTATTAGCTTATCAGCAGGGTTGTAGCAGGCTCAGGTTGTGGCAGTAGTTGCTTCAGGGTATAGGATGGTTATCTTTGGCTGTTGACCAAACCTCAGGACATACATAGTTTCTGGTAATTAGGAGTTTCTGGAGGAACCAGAAACTTATAATTCTTAAGATGGCTTTGTCTAAGCCAATATCTCTAATGGCTCCCAACATATGCCAAGCCCCCTGTATGCACCAAAGACATATTTGATCTATTATTCTCATTCCCCATCCCTTCAGTGACTGAGACAGTTGGTTTTCCACTGTCTCTGCTCAAGTGGACTGTTCTCTGCATCCCACCCAGCGGGACTCTGAAATCACGTGGCTCATGCAGGGGACCACCCCTGGGTGGAAATGGTATGCTAGGTTCACCCCAAAGAAGCAATGGGAGAATATGATGGAGCCAGCTCCTGGATCCATCCTACCATTTGCCAGGGGTCAAAATAATTATGGTAGGCTGAATAATGCCCCCCCCCCAGGATGTCCATGTCCTAATCCCTGGCACCTGTGAATATGTTGCTTTACATGTAAAAGAGGTTTTGCAGATGGATGAAGTTAAGGGTCTTGAGATGGTGAGATTATTCTGTATAATCCTGAGGGCCCAATGTGAACATAAGGGTTCTTGTGAGAGGCAGCCAGGAGGGTCAGAGGTTGGAGTGATGCGCTTAGAAGATCAGGGAAGAGACAATAGGCCAAGGAATGCCAGCAACCTCCGGAAGCAGAAGCATGCAGGAGCGATCCCCTTCCAGAGCTCGCGAAGGAGCCCGCCCTCCCACCTTGATGGGAAGCCTAGGGAAACTGATTGCAAACCTAGACGTATGGTGATAAATCTGTTGCTTTAAGCCACTAAGTTTGTGGTGATCTTGTTATAGCAGCAGGAGGAAAATAATACCATCCGCAAGGGCAATCTTTAAAAGAAAAAGGAAAGAACACGTTGCCTGGGTACAATAGGAGGGGCAATGTTCTTCCTAAGAGCCAAAAGGCAGAAACAACCCCAGTGCTCATCAAGAGAGACATGGATACACAATGTGGTGTATCTATAGAACAGGAGGTTACTTGGACACAAAAAGGAATAAAATCCCGATATGCATTACAACATAGATGAACCTTGGACACACACTAAGTGACATAAGCCAGACATGATTCCTCTTTTACGGGGTATTTAGAATAGGCACATTCAGAGACAGGAAGTAGAATAGAGGTTACCGTGGTGGCAGCAGGGAGTTATTGCTTAATGGGAACTGAGCTACTGTTTGGGATGATGAAAAGTTCTGGAAATGGATGCACTACATTGTGAATTATTTAACCCATTGAATCGTACACTTAAAAATGGTTAAAATTGTAAATTTTGAGTTACTTATGCTTCATCACAATCAAAACAATAAGTAAAGGGCAAGGAGTCTATAGACTTTCTTTGGTGGCACATGGAGCGGTGCCATAGAGAGAGCTGCTTGCATGAATCTGTGTAGGTATGTATGTGCATGTGCCTCCTATCCCTCTAAAATCTCTGAGTTGCTTTCTAATTGTCTGATCCCTGCAAAGCAACAACCCCACAAGGACTGGCAAAGTAGAGCCATCAGAATAATGTGACTCTAAATGCTGAGATCGTCACCAGAGGAAATTAGCTCTTCCCAGTGGAAATGGAGGGTATCAGATCGGTTTGGCCTTTGCCAAATATTACTCTTTTGCAGCCGAAGTTAAAAATTTTTGCACAATTACCTGCATTAGTTTACTTTGTTTTTCTTTAAATCACTCATTTCTGTGGGCAGATGCTATGTCTCCCATCTAGAAGTCTGAGCACTTCTGCCCACTGCATCTTGGTGAGGCGGGAGAGTAAGAAGCCAGGAAAATTCCTGGGCCAGTGGAATAGGGAAACTGAGACAAAATAATCAAACAAGGACAAATGACTTGAGCAATTTGCAGCCAGGTAATGAATCACAAGGTTTTATCTTCCCTAACCAAGGGCACTTAGGAGCAGATGGTCGACACATTCCAGACCAGCCCGGCGCAGACTGGCCTTGACTGGTCCCTCTTGGAGGGTATTCTTTGAAAAGAAAACTAACCAGAAAATAACCGCTGACCCCATCACACGCACATTCTGGTGAACCAGCATATCGAAGAACACACCTGAAAAGTGAATGACTACTCTGTTCAGACCCTCCCTGAGACCTCCCCTAGGATTCCCAGCAGCTAAAGAAAAGTAAAAAGCCTCAAGACACAGGACCAGCACTTGTGCTCTCACGAGAGCATGCCCATGCCCTGTGCCTCTGCTCTTTTTCTCCTCAGCTCTAAAGGTCCCACAAGACTTGCAACCAGGGGAGCAACGGGCAGCCACAGCTCATCCCAGGCTAACCCCTGAACCTGTCACCAAGGCCTCATTCTCTCTGACACGCTCACTTCTGTCACTTGTGACCCTCACTTCCCAGTGACTTCACACAGCTCAGTGTTGCCCACTTCTTTCCTATAACGTGTCTCCTGTTGCTGCTTCTACCCTAGGCCTTTCCTGTCTTTCACTGTCCCAGCTGTCAAACATCCTCTCAAACCCACCTGGACTCACCTGTGAAATCCTTCCTGCATGAAGTCAATAACCCACACACCGCAGGCTGGCCTGAGGCAGCCCTGCTCTGGGCCCAGACCCCCTGCAGTAACATTGGTATCAGAGTCAGCAAGGAAGACACAACACAGGTAAGCACTGGATGGAACAATGAGAAGAGGCAGAGCAAGAACACTTACAGTCACCGGCATTGGTTCCCCAGGGCCAGCAAGACCCTCCAAGCAACCAACACAGGGCCCCTGGCCTGCATGTGAACCATCTTCTGTCACAGGACAAAGGAGCCCGGCCCTCCTGGCAGGAGACAGGCAGCATGGATGCACACTTAGGCAGAACAAAGGACCCACACTGAGTCCACAGCAGGTAAGGATATTCCCACCCAGGCTGTAAATCCAGCACGGGCAGAGAGGACTCTAGACTTCTTGGTTAGGGCGACTTCCAGGCCCTCGGCCCTTCCTGCTGGGTGAGTGGGTGCAGAGACCGGCCCCATGGGACTGCCTTCCTCAGCAATTGTGTTAAAGTGGGGCTTTAAAAGGTAACCTTTCTAGCATTATCTACATGTATAAAAGCCTAAGCGACCGGCCGACTGGCCGACTGTTCAGCCAGCTGACTGGTAGCTGTGATGCACACTGACCACCAGGGGGCAGATGCTCAACGCAGGAGCTGCCGAGCTGTGGTGATTTGGCAACTGTGGTTCTCAGGTGACCCACCTGGAACCAGAGAGGCGGGAGCCCGATTCTGGGGTGTGTCACCTGAGAACCACCCTCTCGCAATCCAGGACTCCTCAGGGGATGTCAGAGAGCTGGTTTCGGCCCAATCCCCACAGGCCAGGTCAAGGGACCACACCGGTGCACCGGGCCTCTAGTCCTATATAATAAAAGCCCAGTGACCAAACAGCAGAACGACCAGAATGACCACAGCCCTTGCACTGGCTGGAGTCCACCAGTGCACGAATTTGTGCACCAGGCCTCTAGTTGTAATATAAAACTGGTATCAACTGCTATAAATAGAAGGGATCTTAAAAGTAAATATGATTTAAAAAATAAATAAATATGGCACTACATTCTTCTTTTTAATTTATTTTTTATTTCAAGAAAAACAATTTTAAATATAATAATGTTACATGCAATAAACAACATTAATATTTTAAGAAAAACTATCTTAAATATACTACTACATGCAATGAACATTAGTAGCTCAAGAAAAATGATTTTAAATATGCTACATGCATTAAACACAAATTATTCAAGAAAGATGACCTTAAATATAATATTACATGCAATTAATATTAATATTTCAAGAAAAACGGATTTTAAGTATAATAGTACCAAGTGGCACTACATTCTTATCATTGCCTGTCAAAAGGCGAAGGCTTAGGTTTCCTCTCAAATAACAAGTTGAGTCATTGTAGCACTAAAGGTAGATGTTCTTTTTGACTCGAGGAGATTTGGGTCAGGTACCTGACAGGGCCATCATTTTCATGTTGAGACTCAAGTTTATTGAGCCCATGCCCGCCGCATGGCTTCACTCCCAGGTGGGAACTGCATCCTGCTTGCTGGGAAGCATGGGTGTTGCTCAGCCCTCTCACCTGAACCCCTAGAGTGCCGGGGAGCGCAATCGCGTTTCTCCTGTCTTTCACCAAAAGTGCCGGGAGCGCTATCAAAGCTTCGAAATGGCGTCCAGTTCTAAGTCTGCTTTTATTAGTGATGATGATATTGCTAAATGTGTCAATGTAGTAAAGGTTTCCTTAAGTTTTTGAATATGTAACTTCATTTACTTGTGATTCCTAATTTTTTTCCTAAACTGCTGTAAAATCAGCAAAAATGCCTTGGCAATTTTAGCATAGTTCCTAGGACATTGGTTGGCATTCAAAGGGTTAACAGGGTCAACAGGTGAGGGAGAAGGCAAGGCATTAGCATACCAGTGCCTCCCACTGGCCCTTCCTCCCACCCCAGCGGACCTGCCGCAAACACCATCTTCAGCAGTGGCTCAGACACAGGACACTTCTGGCCGGAGTTCCAAATACGTGAGGGACATGGTCAGACCAACCTGAGTTCCCAGCATCAGCAGCCAGTCTCTCTCTAGTTGATGGTAACAGCCTTCATCTTCCATGTTCTAGCTTTAACTAGAAGTGAATGCAGAATCCTCCTTTTCTTTCCAATAATAAGGCTTTTTATTGGGTTCCCCACTCAATAATAATTTTTCTGTTTTTAATCCTCTGTTAGAGGGGAAAAATCAAAATAACCACTGAGTTTCTATGCAGAAACATACCTGATAAAATTTTAATCTATGGTGTAGAAGGTATTACTTTTTGATAAATATAAACATGTATTATACCTAACTACATTGTGTTTTTACTTTATTTAGTTTATTTTTTATCCTTTTCTTAAAAATGGGCACCTATTAATAAGTCTGGTTTAAGATTATAGCAAGTAAACCTTTTACAAGTGGAATCTTTCTAAAATAGCAATGAGTGGAAAAGCATGGTGGGCAGATAAACAAAAGCCATCTTTCTCCTAAGCAGAGAAACTTGTCTTTCTTTCCATTCAGCTGCTTACTTCTGTGTAGTAACAGACTGAAGAAGATCATGTTGCAAAATTTGGCATCTACAGAGTTTATATTTTTCAGAATATTTAATGAAAGGCCACCAAATGTTAAAATAATTATCCGTTTCCTGTATGAGTGCAAGTTTTTCCGTTGCTAAAATTTTAATTAAAAATTAATTAAATGGGTTCTTCTAATTAACAAGCCACTGTAGACATTGCCCTCCTGAGCAATCGCCTTATCACCCTCAGCAGGCCCAGGTGGCCGCAGGAAGGCCTTTCTCCTGTGGCTTCCATTAACACGCACGTCAGTGCTTTAGCTTCCGCACCCATGCATTCAACCCATTTGATGCTTTTACACTGGAATCATCAGGATAGGAAGAGCCCCAAGAGTAAAAGAGTATGCACAAAACTAACAATTTTTAAAATGTCACTAATTTGCTCACCAGCCACTCAATATGCTTCTATCCTAGACGAACATTAGATGAGAAACATGAATCTGTTGTTCCATTTGTGGGTGTTTTTTTTTTTAAATAGGATATTCACTTCCCCACAATGAGTGTGACTTAGTGTTTTATTACTTATACTAGTGGCTTCAGTGCATGAAATTTGTGCACATTAAAAGGGAATTAATTAGAGGAAATATTTTAATATTGCAGGTATCCAGCTCCCTCCTCCCTCCTGTCATAGTCTGGGCCGGTGCCCGCGGGGACACAGCATCAAGTCCCACCAGCGCCACAAGACCCAGAGTCAAGTTCCCCCCACCCGCACGCGCCTCGCCTCGCATGCAGCCCCACCCACCTGCACGCACCTCGAAATCGCCGGCACCCGTGGGAACGCAGTGTCAAGCCCCCGCCAGCGCCCACGGGGACTCAGCGTCAAGTTCCCACCCACTCACATGTGCCTTGAGACGCGCAGCCTCCTGGTGACCAGTCATTATGGTGTGAGGGCGTGACCATGGCCTTTTTATAATAGAGAATTTTTCACAATATGTCACATACACTGACTTCAGGTTCTATTTCTTACGTAAAGTGAAGCTCTGTGCGAAGTCAGAGCCTGTGCAGATCGGTAGGGACATATTTGTGGGTTAGAAGCTCTCCTTTGTTCCCACAGCATAATCCTGGGTGTTTTCTTCCATCTCAGTTCTCTGCTCAGCTCGGCAGGGCATGTCCATGGGCCAGACGCTCTCCAGTTCTCTGTCCCAGCCCCACCTGCCCCCAGTGGCAGCTGGCCTCTCTCCTGTTGGCAGGGCTTTCAGGAGACCCAGTGGAAGCACCTGGTCTTCTCATGAAGCAGATATTACAGCACGCACCTATTAAACACAAAGGTAAGGTTGGGTCGTCCTCCAGCACCCCGACCAGCACCACCAAGTCCCTGGCTCTTTCAGGCCCGTGGGGAGGTTGTGGGGGGGCGGGGGAGGGCTGGGACACCTTCGCAGGCCCCAGGGCTCCGGAGTGGGCGTGGCAATGGCCACTCCAGCCCCTGGCAGGTCAACCCTCCCTGCCCACTGGCCCACCAATGGGTTTACCTGATATAATTTGGGGGAATCAGCTGGCAGGTTAGGAACATTCGTGTGTTCAGTCCATGCTGGGTGTTTTAAACAAAAACCAGCTTTTTAATCATTGTGATGTTATGGCTTTGTTGTTTTTGTTTGCTTCTGTAAAGCATTGTAGAATGTATTTAAAGTTGTGGGTTCTTTTTTAAGTCTGGGTTAAGCTAAAATAAAAGAAAAAATAATGTGAATTTAATAGCATTGAGATTCTTAAAAGTATAGTTAATGTAAGTGCTTCTCATCTGTGAAGGAGAAGAATGTGTTTAACCTTGTGGACAATACATTTGTAAAATATAATTAATATTAAGTAGAAAATTTTAAAAATAACTAGAAATCCATTTTTTTAAATTATGACATTTAACAGTCATTGTCTTATTGCTGCAACTTCTCTAATTGCTTAGTTTCAATTTATATATTTATTTTCTTGTGGGCTTGTCATGGGTTACATTTTGAGTAGCACTGTAATTGAAAGTTTTTATTGTATTTTAAAAACCTGTCATTATTTAGTCACCATAGGCATAGTTTCCTTTTATATCACTTAAAATGCTTTATTAGAAAAATTATGTAATCTCATTTCATGCCCTGATGTTAATGGGTATGAGTGTGTGTGTGTGTGTGTGTGTGTGTGTGTGTGTGTGTGATGCTATCAAAATGTTATTAGGTCCCTGATTTCTTTAAAGTATAGGAATATATGAGCCCAATGTGCCCAATGTGCTTTTGGCATTATTTATGAAAAACAGTCTTTAATTACCAAGCTTAACACATTATCCTTGGTGGAGACTCAAATCTCTTTTCCAACTTTAAACTGAGCAAAAGCTTTCATCTGGCAAGGTACTGGAGCCCACTATGAACATTTTGTGCATAGAATTATCACCAAGAGCTATTTGGCAGCTTCTCCATCTCAGTGAAAAGGACTCTGTATTTTTACTTCACACAAATAACTTTCACCACCATATAAATTATTTTCTCAATTATCTTTCAACCTTTTAGCAATAAGGTTTCCTGAATAAGGACTGGAAATATCTACATCACATTTCATGTCACATTTCTTGATCCAAATTATTTTAATTAGTTACTCAGCCCAAATCTATTTCAAGCACAACAATTTCCTGTCTATCTGGAAGAGTGGTGGGAAATTGTTACCTCATCGAACCCAGTCGTGGACCATAACCCATACTAATCTGGGAGACAGCCAATGCTTTTCTCTGGAGTGGTGTCACTTCTCATTTAACCTGCGAGATATTTTGTGTTGGAAGAAGTTCTGTAATTGTGAGAGAGATTTCCAACACACATGTTCCAGTGGATCCCAAGTCAAGTGTAAGGCACCGGGCATCTCTCACATTTTTAAAGCACAGATGTTTATGCTCTTGGTAGGGAGCCAAGGGAAGTGCTGGATCCGCACACTCAGTTCCAAAGGAGCATCTATTTGTCCTCTGAATTTCGGAGAACAACGGGCTGCCACCAGTTTACAGTGTGGCTCAGATTGTTATTTTCAAATCAATTGCACTCTTGAATCGGTTGCTCTTCTCACTTTCTTGGTGGCAGGCATTCTCTCCGATGCATCTGAAAACAACGTCCAGCTCCCGGTGAGCACCTGGCCCCGCAGGTGCCACTCAGACCACCGCTGGCAGGGGACAGGCTGTTGCCTCTGGCCTGGGGAGTTGGTGCAGAAGCTCCTGGGGACAAGTCCCGCCGCTGGCCTTTCCTGGAGAGAGATGCCCTTCCTTTGTGGTCTCAGAAATAGCTGCGCGGGGCTATTTCTAATGCGCTGCGTGTGCGCTTGAATGAAAGGCTTGAAACGCCATTATCTAAAAATCTAATGAAACATTTGGCTCTATCTGAAAGAAGCACATGTTAATTGCTTATCAAACTATCAATTTTCATTTCACAAAATGACTGATACTTCTGTGAGTCTGTGAGGAGAAAGCATTACACTTTATTTCAAGTGCAAATTTTTTCCCACCAGTAAATAGGCAGGGTAGATATAAACAGAACCCACTGTCATTAACTCAGCTAATTTTCTCAGGTAAAGTGTCATATTGTTTATCTGCAAAACACTTCCATTTTGGCAAGAAATGACCTCCTTCGTTTGCAAAATCAGCTCTTTGTTTTCCTGAAAAACAAAGACTTATTGATGGTCTGTTTTAAAAAACAAAATTCCGCTAAGTGTGATTTCACAATAGCTAGTACTACTGATGTGTCTTAAGTGAGCCCCTTTAAAAATGTGCCTTGGATTAACCCAGCCAACTTCAAATTTCTAGGAGTCCATGATCCGTTCTCCCCAGAGGTAACATTGGGAAGGGGGTTGAAAGTTCAAGAAAAACACACTAACTATTTTAGTGTGTTTAGCAGAAACTCAAGGGGAGAGAGATGGAGGAGCCTGAGGTGAAACCAGAGGAAAGCGCTGCAACTGCTACACTCTGCCCTCCCCGCACCCCCCCCCCCACACCCTCCCGCCAGTGAAGCCCACAGGGACATCTGTGTCCAGGGAAGGTTTCCCCACGTCCGGTGGGAGTGGCTAGCTCCTTCTTCAACTCTGAGGAAGCCAGAGCTGAGAGGCAGCCAAGCAAACATCCTGGCCACAGCAAGGCAGGTAGCCACAGGTTTGCCTGCTGAAATAATTCCGTCCTCTGACAGTTCTCTCCCAGTTTAAAAGCAGCAATAAAAATGCAACAGAGATTTCTGCCTGGAGGCGGTGCCTTCTGTGCTGCTTTGTTGTGCTGGGTTTTCTGGCTGTTTCCAGGGCTGCTTTCCACCCTGTCCTCCTGCTCCGCCCTGGGCAGGAGCCCCTGCGGCCTGGGCCGGTCTACGCATCCTCATTCGCAGGCCTTGCTCCCCTCTGCTAGCGGCACCTGCGGGAGCCACACCACAGCCCGGCATCCCAGACGCCCTTCTGCTCCGTCCCTTCTCCCCATCTGCTCCCGGCAGGACCAGCTCCTCGCCACCCCACCATTTCTTCAGGTGGCCTGGGGGTGAGGGTGAGCAGGCTGTCACTCACACTCAGCCAGCCTGAAATGGAAGTGTGATAAATGGAACCGTACGAGGCTCAATTTCCTCTGGAAATTTCAAACTTATGATGTTCAAATAGGTTCATCAATTCCCGCACCACGCCTCTCTGCTCTCCTAATACCCAACTGCAGGTTCCAACTGAGCAGGCCCCTCTACCTGCTTCCACAGCCCAAGACATCAGGCGTTGGCATGCGTCTCGGGCCTTTGCTTTGGCATGTTTTCAATCTCGTGCCCAGTTTGGGACGCAGCCACTGCATACATATTTGCCCATTCCTTTCCCGTGGAAGAATGTCAACCATGGACAACACGGCTCGTCTTCAAAGCCATTGCGCCCAGGGCTGCCTTTGTTCCTCGGTTTCTAACGGCTGAAACGGGCTTTGTTGCTGGCACATATGTCTCTACATGTCCCGTCCTGGGGAAATTGTCAAGTGGAGAATCTTCTAAATGTGCGCCTGCTCTCTCACTCGACTCCTCCCTCACTCCTGCCCTTGGTCTTCAGGAAGCAGGCCTCAGAGTAACAGGAGACGTGTGTTCCAGAGCTCAGCTGAACCTTAGCCGAGGTGCCTCCTTCAGGCAGCAAAGGCCAGCGACCTGGGTTGTTTTTGCAAAATTTGAGATGTGGTACAGTTAAATGTAAAAGGTTAAAGAGAAATTTAAATAAGTACTTTTCTTTAATGTTTTTCATTAATATGTAGTTACATAAGCAATACAAGAAATTAATTTTGTACATCCCTAATGATTTTTTCCAATTCAGGTCCTTCTCCACATATAGTTACTACTTTTTCATGCTGAATCTAGTTACTATATTTAGATCATATAAGTCTGCAGAAACATGTACGTTTTATGTTTTTAAAACAAATAGAATCGTTTTGTATGCTCTGCTTTACCACTTTTTCCACTCAAAATACATCTTGGAGATCTTTCCATATCATAAGATATAGTTATAATTCTCTTTTAAACTACTCCATATTTTCAAGTTTTAAAAGTAGTTCCCTAGTAAAGAACATTTAAATAGTCCGTAATTTTTACGGGTTTTTTTCTTTTTTGCTATTAAAAATAATATTTCAATGAATATTTCTGAATATGTACCATAATGCACATCAGTGATTTCTTTTCCCTCTAGGGTAGATACCAAAAGATGGAATTATTGGGCCAAAGGGAGTGCCCATTTTTAATTTTCATAAATATTGGCAACTAGCCCTCTTCTTGTCTTGTGGATCAGGTTTTGATCATCATCTCTAGTCCCTCCAAATCAAAAGTGCTAGCAGCCTTAAACCAGAAACAAATACAAGAGAGTTTTATAGATATAACGCTTTCTTCCGACTGTATGCAAGAATATACTGCACGTACATTTCTGCCTATCCTACACTATGTCCCAGTGCTCACAGCACTAATGGAACATGTTTTCTTAATGGGAATACTATATTTAGAATAAAAGAGAAACAAATACAAAAGAAAGGACTGAGAATATATTCCTCTCCTAAGTTGTGGACCCAAGAGAAATCTCCAAGTGCACAGAAATATCTGTCACATGAGAAAGCCTTTGTTTCAGAACTGCCCTGGCTAACTTGGAAAGGAAAGCTGACTCTCAGTGTGCTCTATTAACCGCATTACTTACAGGACAGCCCTGCTGCGGTGGCGTGCCCACCCAGACGTTGTGAAAGTGAGCTGATTTAAAAATCTCAAGAAAACAACTTACACTGAAAAATTCAGCTGAGTTAAATGTGTATAAATTTCAAAACTTGATTTTTCCTAATTATTGACCACATTCAACATTTTGCTTTGTGTGCCTTCAGTCTTAGAGTTTTTAATCCAGTCCTTCAATAGGCCCGTTCATGGGTGTTTTTTAAAGTACATTCTTTATACCGTAGTTGCACAACTGTTGCCATTTCCTAAGCACGCCCATGGGTTTGGGTGACGCTTTGCCCTGCACCCACAGACTGCCCACAGGCATAGAACACCCACGTCTCCAGAAGCCCTGTCATACCCCAAACGGGCCAGCCTAGTTCCCAAACCCCATTTGTCTAGGATAATCTATTTTTCACATTCCATTTTAATATCTTCTGGAAGCCCTTTTGCAAGCAATACACTTTGAGAAACCTATGTAAGTACATATTGCCAGGAGAGTGAAAAATATGAAACCAATGAGCCTGGGAGGGCAAGAAAGCAAGCTCCATTAAACTAAGCAGGAGAGATTCTAGATCCTGTACAAGGAAGCTGATGACAAAGGCACAACACAGATGCCAGGAAGCCCCAGAGAGGTGATACAGTTGATTCAACAAATATTTGCTGAGTGCCTGTTTATCCCAGGCCTGTTCTAGGTGCTGGGATAAAGCAGTTATTAAAACAAAAACATCCCCAAACCTATTAAAACATTTCAAAATGTATTTACTAAGAAGATCAAGTTCTCAAAGTCAATAAATGGACACATGAAATTAAACATTTCTATATAGCAAAAGAGACCATGAAAAAATGTTTTTAAGACATATTCTGGGAGAATATAAACAACTTCTACATATCAATAAGAAAGTAACAAGTAGCCCAATAGAAAAATGGTCAAGAGGTATTCATGGAGAAAGAAACCAAAATAGACAATAAATATGTATGATTCTTAACCTCATAAGTTATAAATTAAATGCAAAATCACAAATAGATATTATTTCACAGCTAAAATGACAAAAATGAGAGGGGAGCACTACCACATGTTAGCAAGAATCTCAGAGAGTTCAGAAGCAGTGCTGTTGGGGTGAGTTTGGTATCACCACTTTGGAGGTCATGTGGGCCAGCACTCCCCAAAAATCAAAATGTGAGCCACAAATGCAAGTCACACTTTCCCGTCACATGGAAGAAGATAAAAAGAAATGGATACGGTTAATTTTATTACATTTTATTTAATCCAGTATATTGAAAATATCATCCCAACATGTAATTTAGCTAAAGATTTATTGAGACAGTTTATATTCTTTATTTCATACTGTGTCTAAAACATGACATGTACTTTACACTCACAGGACATCTCAGCTCAAACAGCAGCCTTTGCAGGGCTGACGTGTGCAAGTGGCCAGCAGTGTGGGCCAGCGTCTCCCAAAGGTGATACTGGACCAAGAAAAGCTTTATAGATTGGCATTCGAAGTTTGAAGAATATTCACTGTAACCTTGGTACAAAAGCTTTTAATGAAAACAATATGAATGTCCATCAACTATAGAATGGGTTTATGAGTCTTGGTATAGTCATATCATCCTACATAATAAAGAGCTAATATGCAAATGGTTGTCAGCCCTCACGCCCTCGCAACTGGCTGGGGGACATGAGGCTGCACCCTGTGGGTGGGCAGGGACTTGACTCTGGGTCCCTTGGTGCGCCCCAGATTCTGACAAGAGGGAGATTTTCATATACATGTTACTAATTTTCTTTCATCTCTTGACACTTTTATTATAGAGAAAGAGCAAATAGCAATATTAAAATATTTCCTCTAATTAATTCCCTTTTAATGTGCATGAATTTCATGCACCAGGCCACTAGTATAATATAATAGAGCATGAAAATAAATGAGCTATGGCCATACTTAACATTAAAGTGTATTGTGTGATAAAAACAAATTACGGAAGAATACATAAAGTATGATAATCACTGATGCAAAGTTCAAAAACCTCTAAAATGGTATTGTTTATCCCTTACCTATTCAAACATATATACAACAATAAACACCAATTTGGAGTGAGAGTGTTTATCAAGGAGGGAGGAAGAAGTGATCTAGGGAACAGACACTGAGGATTTCAACTGATTGGTGATGTCTCATCGCCTGACCCAGGTGGCACATGTCCTTGTATTTGTCCTGTTGCTCTACATACTTATCGTATATTTAAAATATAGTTGACCATTGAACAACACAGGTGTTAGGGGTGCCAACCCCCATGCACAGTCAAAAATCCTCATATAGCTTTGACTACCCCAAAACTTAACTATGAATAGTTGTTTTAACTGTTGACTGGAAGACTTACTGATAACATAAACAGTCTATGTATTATATACTGTATTCTTACAATAAAGTAAGCTATTGTCCCAAGTAGATCCTGGGAAAGGATCTGGGGTGTCTATCTAAGGCATCCCTTGAGATAAACTTTAACTGTGCTGATGTGGGACATTCAAGTAGTAGCTAGTGAAGAGGCTACTCTACACAAGCAGGACCAAGGGGCAGGCTTAGGACCAAAAAAGACCAGAAGCTTTGATTTAACTTTTAAGCGTCCGCAAAATAATTCAATTAACTGCCAGAGGGATTACACCACATGAAACATATGCAGTTGCAAATCACACAGCACTTTATTACTCACACAATTCCTGCTGCTGAGGGTACAGGCTTAGATGGGATCCCGGTGGTGCTGTCCTCTGGGGTCCGGCAGCTGGGCTGGTCTGGTCTGGACGCAGGGGGCTGGCATTTCTCACCCCAGAGCTCGGCCGTCTCAATCGGGAGGTCTGGCCATTCTTCTGTCATCTGGCAGAGAGAGGAGTGTGGAGCGGTGTCACTTGCCAGACTGACAAGAGGACGTGCCTTTGTGGCTGTCTCGACAGGTGAGCACTGGGCTGGTCTGAATCCCACTTTTAAAGCCTGTACCCCGTTTGCAGCCGCCCAGGTGGCTATCAATGAATTACATCAATGCACACGTTTATCTCAAACAGGGCGAGGGGCTACATGTGGTCATCCAGGGAGAGTACATCACTCACTCAAGCGGTTATTTTGACAAGTCACTCTGAATTATTTACTGAGGTTCAAATCCTTATCAATGAGGTACACATGCTTCAGGGCAGTGGGGAATGTGTTCTTAATGTCACGCTTTAAGTTTCAAAGAAAGTTAATTTAAACATTTTAAAACCTTAATATTTTTTAGGCATTTTTAAACATTTCTATATATTACTACAACAGCTAGGCAAAGGAAAGTGCTAGTAAGAAAATCATAAGGAAGGGAACATACTATATTTATTGAAAAACGCCACCTGTAAGTGGACCCACACAGTTCAAGCCCGTGTTGTTCAAGGTCAAAGAGCATTTACTGAAAGTCAGGAGTGCACAGTGCATTCCAAAGCGCCCAGCTTTCTAGTCGATACAAATAAGTCTTGTCTCATGGATGTGGATGGGGGCTTTCTTCCCAGTTTTCTTTGCATAGTGAATAGACATCTAAATTACTTCTGGAAGGAACATTCAATCTGTCCCCATCTCCTGCGGCCCTGCTGCAGTCAAGTTTGGTCCCTGCATGTCTAAAGGGAGGTGCACTCCAGGAGAAGCAGCGCGTAGCAGAGCTGGATGTGCGGAGGAGGACAGGAAGCTCTCAAACCGGCAGCTACCCTGAGCGGAGAGGCCAGCGGCCGTGGCACTCAGGTGAGCCTCTCACGACGTCTTGCCTCAGTGGAGTCTTAGCAAATGGTTTTCGGACTTGGGTTCTGTTAGGATTTCTAGCTGGACAACGTGGCAAACACACAGAGCTCGCAGGCCTCATCACAGCTACCAGAGTGAAATTCAGCAGAAAGCAGAGTTAAGTAGATGTTTTCTCTACAGTCAGATTTTTGAGAAACAAATACCAAAGTAAAATAAAATAATAAAAGCATGCCAACTGGCAGATCAGGCCCTGCTCTGGGGAGCTTGCACAAGTTCAAAGAAATTCCCAGCAAAAGTCATCGAACAGAAATCATTTAAAATTACATAGGTTCTCTATAGCAGTATAAGTTTTGTATAATATGAAGTATCATGGTCTTTGGTAATAAAGTATAACCTATTATACTATTATATAAACACTCTCACTAATATATAACCTATAACCTATTATGCCACAGCTGTACTATAGAATGCTGCACAGGAACATGCTGCATGTATATTCTACAATAGTATTGCTTATGAAATTCACCTGATTACAGCAATCACCTGGGGCTATTGTGTCCACATGCTATGACAGTGGGACCCCAAGTGAGGTACCCAGGCCAGCAGCACCAATATCTTCTGGGGACTGTTCAGAATGCAAATTAGCACATTCCACTCCAGATCTGTTGAATCAGAAATACGAGGGCATGGGGCTCAGCAATTCGTGTTTGAACAAGCCCTCCAGGTTATTCTGAAGCCGCTGAAGTTTGAGAAGCAATGGCTTTGATCTGGTTATTCAATGTAGTCTAAAAGGGCCACCAGCATCAGCACCCCTGGGAGCTCATTAGGAATGCCCGATCTCCGGTCCTGCCGACACCTGCTGGAACAGGGGGGCACTTGAACAGCATCCTCAGGGGTTCCTGTGACACTGAAGCTGGAGAACCACTCTTCTCTGAGCAGGAAGTTGGCCTCACCTTGCTGGGTCTGAAGCCGGGCTCCGCTTCTCCTCAGACTGTGACTGGGGCACGGTGTTGGGTGCCTCCTTTCTGCCACAAGGCGCTGATGAGAACGCCCCTAGCCCCCTCCGAGGATCATTCTGGAGAAATGAGGAGGTGCACAGGGTGCTCAGCACGTGACAGGTGCTCAGTCAGCAGTGGCCACAGCTATTCCCCACCAGCGTTTCAGAAGAGCCCACTTGTCAAACAGTGAGAAGATATCTACAAAGGAAAATTTGGTTTGCAAGATAGCTGATGACACCATGTAAGCCACAAACACCTGAGGCTGAGTGCTATGCCCGTGGGATGGGAGGTCCTCAGAGTAAATGCTGTGAGGAGCCTGACACACAACCACTGGCCCGTGCTAGCGCTGCACGGGCATCCCGGAGGCCAGCGCTGAGCTCCCAGCAGGCCCCGGACCCACGGCCTCGGGAGCCTGGCCAGGCGGGAGGGGGTGGGCAGTGATCAAGTACATAGGTTAATTTTGGTCCCAAACTTACTTTTTAAAATAAGAAACTAAATTGGGTGAAGTTCCAGGTTTTCCTGGTTGTGACCCTGACCAGGCTGTGGAAATCACTCTTTCTCATTTGAGGGCTCGCTGTCCTCTTACGCCCCCAGCTCTTAGGGCACGAAAACAATTAAGAGAATGTAAAGAAAATCTATTATTGCATGAATATATTTCCTTGCCAACTCCAACGGTTAGAATAACTGGTTTTTATATATTTTTAAAATCTGACCTGATATTTCAGGGGCATCCATATTCCTCATCAGCTGTGAATGGCTCTGCTCCATTGCCAGTAGCTTCTGCTTTCTGCATTGTTTGTAGGAAACGAGATTAGAATTCATATTTAACAGGAACATAAACTCCAGCGAGGGACACCAGGCCCCCGGCCCTGCTGCCGGGCAGCATCCTGCAGGTCCCCCAGGAACGGGGCTAGGAATGAGCTGCTGCAGAGAAGCCAACCGAGGGAGCACAAGCATCGTCTCTTTCGTGACACATTAAAAAGGAACGTTCCTCGCGGCGTGGCGAAAGGACTTTTAAAAGCCATGTACATCGATTTGGAAAGGCATTTTATCAGGCAACAACTACTAAAGTGAGTCATATTTCCTTATTGAAATGCTGTCAGAAACATAGACATTGAGGAAAATGGTTTTATTATGAGGCGAGGTGGGCTGGCCTGCTGAGCTTTCTCCGCTTATCTCCTTGTGTCTATGAAGTCCCAGCAAAGGCTTTGCAAACCCCTGCTCATCCCGCTGCCTCTTCTCGAGGATGCCCCTTCCCATTAGCCGTCTCTGCAGCCTCCTCCTCCCTGCGTGGGGCAGCAATGCAGCTTCATGCCTTCCAATGCAGGGCTGAGGCCTGAGACGCCCCTCCTTGGTCAGAGGAATCTCCCTCTCCACACACACACACACACACACACACACACACACACGCATTTAAGTTCTAAGAGACTCCTCACTGTTTTTGCCGATGGACTTTTTACATGATTTATCTTCTCAAATGAGAACTTCAAAATTAATCTTCTTGTATTTAAAGCATTTTCTCATAAGGCTGCTGGTTTACCGTTCTCCTTAATTTTAGAGGGAAAACTTTGATATTCGAGTCCATGCACACGTCTACACATACTATCAACACTTTAACAACTTTTAGATAGTGGTTATTTAAAATATAAAAAACCCACCTCAGACCTCCGACCTCCCTTCCCAAGTTTTTCTACAAAGATATCAATCAGTAATGACTTTCCCCTAGTACAGTGGTCGGCAAACTGCGGTTCGGTTCGCATGCCACATGCAGCTCTTTGGTCCCTTGAGTGTCGCTCTTCCACAAAATACCACATGCGGGCGCGCACGTACAGTGCGACTGAAACTTCATGGCCCGTGCACAGAAGTCGGTATTTTGTGGAAGAGCCACACTCAAGGGTCCAAAGAGCTGCATGTGGCGCGCGAGCCTTGGTTTGCCGACCACTGGGCTAGTAAAACACATTTACTTTTTTTTAATGCAGATTTTCAGGGTTGAATACTTTTAAGACTAAAAATGATATTTGTGTTCATTAAACATTTTTTATGAATAATTTCCTACGCCTTTACTAGTTTGTGACGAGTATGGGATTTTGCCTACCACAGCCACGGGGAGAGGGGCTCCCTCCCTGTCTGCATTGCTCCATTACAGTTTGGACATATTCAGATTACTGGCTGTTTGAACAGGACTCAGACCAAGCTGCCACTGCTGTGCGGCGCCTCACACACAAAAGGCCCTGCCCTGCGCAGCCGTGCCTAGAAAGCGGCCGCTGCCCTCCCCCACCACTGCTTTTCTTTATTTTATCCGCAAGCTGTGGTTGGCTGTTTTCCACCACCGGAACCATCCCTGGCCGCATGGGAGTTTTATTTCTTGGGGTCACTTCTAGATGAGATTGTATGTATGTCCTGATCTCAAACACAAACGCCAGCAGCTCCCCTCCCCCCGAGTTTGGGGGCACAGCGGGCAATGCTCAGTGCTGGTGCTGGGAGAAGGTCCTTATGAGGAATGCGATCATTTGAACGAGTTGCTGGTCTGAGCTAACAAAGATAACCTTTCACACTGGTTTGCAGGATACTGTGTCCTATTATTTTCTCATCTTCAATACAATCTTGTGTTTGACCCCATGATATCAGCATTAAAGCTACCCCCATACATATGGCCACCAGAATGTAGCAAAGGGAATGGTGAAGTGATTTAAATTCTTTACCACTGAAAGCTTTCAGCTCATTGATGTTCAAAAATAAGTTGAAGAATCTAGCACAGACTGCTCAGAAACTAACAAATCGATGTGCCATTCACCAAGGAAACACACAAGGCCAATTTTCAGCTACACTCCCCCACCCCCACCCCAGTCTTCAAATATCCTCAGGGGTTCCACTTTAAGAGAGAATTGGTCCAGGATCTTCTCTTTATGGTCTTCAGGCTGCCATTCAATTAATGAAAAAAAAAGGACAACAAAAGTTAATAACTACCAGTATTCCTGCTCATTGAAGCAACATACAAAGGTGTCTGGGATGCAGACCCACTGGGAGGAATTGAACCTGGTGGGTGGAGCCATATAAACAGACTCTGTGCTTCGCAACTACCCCCTTTCCACAAGGCAGCACCATGGCACCTGCTCCCAAACTGTTCCCATCCTGTTCAAAAACTGACCTGCATATATATTGGGCTTAATGACCAAATGTTTAAACATTCATTGCACAAGAACAGCTGAAAGCAGTTGATTGGTTTGAACTTTATTGTGTGCACCTTGCTTCCCAGACCGCAGTAAAGGGGAAGGTCAGCTGGTAAACATTTGGGCATTTAAAGTAAGAGGCCCTGGGCTCCCCCAAAGCCCTGTCCGTGTGCTTCGCCCACAGCATCGGGCCCTCCTAAGTTCTGGGTACTGAGCGGGCGCCCACCCTCACACAGTGGGGTCAGAGGAGATCTGGAGAAGCAGTTGCTTGCTAGCTCCTGTCAGACCTCGGCCCCAGATGGTTTTTCTGGTAGCATTGTCCTCATGGAGCAGGGAGCCATCTGAGCTGCAAGAAAGCCGGTAATTGTGTCTCTTCCTCCAGTACTGCTTACAGGGATTGTCCCACCCAGAAATATCAACCCTCCCCGGAAAGGCCAGCATGTAGGACAGTGTTCTAGGGAGATTCATCCCTGGACTGAACTTCAGACCGGGCCCTGCACGCACACAGGGAGTCCCCAGGCGCTGGAGTCGGCACAGTGTCTGCAATAAAGTCACACCCTCAGATCATGCCAGTCATGGGGAATGAGGTATTGGGAAAGAGATTATTTGTTAAACGATGTCTGCTGAGCATGAGAAAACAGTCCACTTAATTCACATGTCAGCTCGCAGGGGCTTCCTAAGTAGACCGTCTGCCCTCACGCTGGAAGTGCGACGCAATCCTTCCGCCCTTTATAGCGACAACTCCTCACTCCGGGCTTCTTTCTTGTCGGCCTGACTCTCCTCCACCCTGACAGGAACGCACCGCAGGGAGAATGAGGCATCGGTGCGCCTGCCCACGGGGATGCTGCGCAAAGGCAGGTGCTGGGGAGAGGGAATAGGACCAGGGAGGAGACGCTGGACTCCTGCTTCCCGCAGTGTCGAGCTGTGATCTCATGGCGCTTATCACCGTTTCCACCCCTGCCATCACTTCCATCATAAACATCCATCCTCTCGCTTTATTTGCTGGCCCTTGGGCAGGTGAGTCTGTGTGTTTGGAACTCTCTCTCCTCTTCAGCTGAGGTCTCCCTTCCCCTTTAGGACGTTCCCTTCTCCTTGCGCAGCCCTTTGTCATGAGGATGGTAGTCACGCTAAGAGCAGGGACGTGATTTCTCACGTTGCTGACAGTAGCAGTGCACACCCCGGGTTATTCTTAGACTCATTTGCACTCTGACTCCTTCATCTCGCATTTAAATACAGCAGGTGCTTATCTCCAGCAGGAAACGTTCATCAGGCTCCTCCAGGGAGCACAGGGCTGGCCCTCGGGGCTCCAGGGGACTCGGGCAGGTTCCGAGATGTGGGCTGCAAGTTCCCCTTAAGACCCAGGCGTGTACATCCTGTTTCATGCCTTCAGATGCTGTGAGGGGCAGGATCCACTCTGCGTGCCTGGACGCCCCTGGCTGTGCTTGTCCAGTGCCTGGACTCGGCTAGAACTGGTCCCTCTGTGCTGTGGGGCGCAGACCCCTAGGTCACCGAGGGGCGCTCTCTCTGCACAGCGCTTCATGGATGCATCGATGGCACCTGGATGAGTCCGGTGGGTCCTTCTGGAGCTCTCCCGCAGCCTGAGAACATGGCCTTCCTCTCCGCAGTGCCCTGCGGTCCAGGTGGGATTCAGCGGTGCCAGCAAGTTGAGCAGATTCCTCAAAAGGATTCTATGTAGTAGTCATCATCACACCTTATGTTTTAAAAATCACACTTTGAGTTTAAAATGTGCTTTCTACTCTCCCTATTTTTTAGAGATGTAGTCTGAAGCATTTAGAATAAAAATGGAATGAAGTATGCAATTTGTATAAAAGAATTAATCAAAAATAACATAATACAAAGATGCAAAATATAAGCAATTGTTAAATCTGAAAAAAGAAGAAAAACAGCACCACCAGCACCTCCTTATATTTCAACTTGCAGGAGCTTCTTAAAACCAGGTGAGGTTGGAACCACAACTAGCGACCCTGCCTTGCAGGCCACACGCACGCGGGGAAGAACTGTGAGCTGTTCCAGGCCACGTGCTGAGAGCTGATTCAGTCGGGACCAGAATTCAGGTTTTCTAATTCCAAAAATAGTGTCCTTTCTTATTTCTTAATTATAGCAGGTTGCTCCCTGACAATTACTGTTCGGTTCTCAACTGACTGAGTTATGGACTAACCTTCTAAAATCTAGATTGACAAAATTTTACTTTCAAATAGATATCTGGACTAATCAGATAAATTATCTGAGGTAAAACTCAGGATCTCTCCAAATTATTCAACAACACTTAAAATATGTTTTTTTCCATCTACTGAATGTCTTCAATTTGTTAGGTTAACATAGTGCTAAAGGGCGAGCTTTCATAGTAAATTAGACTACTGGCGTAAGTTATCTTCTTAAGACCTCAACAGCTTATGACCATAATGTAGGTAATAGAAGCCTCTACCCCATAGGTTTGCTGTGGGTATTAAATTAGATATCGTATTTAAATTGTCAACACAGTGTCTGTTATGGACTAAAAGCTCAATAAATATTATTGATTAAATACACAGTTATTAATAGTGAGCCTACTAAATTTCCATTAAATCAAACCTCAGCCATTGCACCTTTAAAATTTGCAATGGCTGTGAAATTAAAAATCACTACTTCAAAAGGAAACTACTACCAAGAACCCAGTCCATGTGAGAAATGGTTAACATAGTGTGCCGTGTGCACTGTAGTCTGGGCACATCTACCAGGACACCAGACAGCAGAATTTTTTTAAAAAGGGGGAGAAATAGAGTCAAGAGTTACACTCCAGTCATCTGGAATTAAGAGCAACAAAGATAAAACATCACAGCAACTAAAGATAATGTGTTTCAAGCTTATTGGTACTAAAAATCTATGGTTTCAAAAAAATAGTGGGCAATTTAAGAAGAAAAAATATTGAATGATCAGCAGCCATGTAAAGATGCTCCCAGTCATGAATATTCAGAATGTAAGTTAAAGTAACAATGAGATACTACCTCACCTAACAGGTTGACAAAGAAAATTCCTTAAAGTGATAATACCAATTGCTTGTAGGGATGCACACGCACAAAAAAACAATCCTGTATATTTTAAGTGAAAATATAATTCTAATAGCATCCATGAAAAATAAATTGTGTAAATGGTTCAAACCAACAAAGCCATTTGGGGACCTTATTTCATGGGTATTAAAGCACCAATATGCAGGTGTGTAAGTGCAAAGACATACATTGCAGTGCTGTTTGTAGCAGCAAATGCTGGAACCAATGACTAGCTAATATTTATGGCACATTCACACCACGTAGTGTGTCCACTGGAAAGAAAGATTAGTGCTCTTACAGTTGACTTAGGAAGGTTTCCAAGAGCATTCTGAGCCAAAGGGTAAGATGCAGAGACAGGTGTGCCATATGGCCACATTTTAGAAAAGCTAACAGTATCCATAGATGTTCGTTTCTGATTTGAATAGATGAGCATTGAGGAAAGTAAAGAAAACTGTAATGGAGAGTGTGAAAAAGACTATGGCATACAAGAGGCAAGAAAAAAATTAAGTACACCATAAAGAAAATACACACACACACACACGCACACACACACCAGTAAATATGATATATCCCATTTATTTAAAACTGTGGCATATGTATGCTGTGTATATGTTTTATATATGTATAAAGAAATTAGAGGGGGAAATTCTATTTGAATCCATTAACTTGTTGGAAGTTAATAGGGTACATAATAAAGCAAAATGCAATGTAATTTGTATGGCATGATGCTAAGTTATTTAAAAGTACTACCGAGTGTGTGAGTGTGTGTGTGTGTGTGTGTTATATTCAATCACAGGGCAGCAAACTTGGGGCTACATCCAGCTGGTTGCTGTTTTTGTAAATGCCTATTTGTGTTGTCTATAGTGGCTTCCTTGACAAAGGGCAGAGCTGAGAAGTTGGGGCAGAGGCCACATTACCAGCAAAGTCTAAAATATTTGCTATCTGGACCCTTATTGAGAGGTGCATTGGCCCAGGGTACAAGAAGAAGAGAGATGAGAATGCCCCACCTCTCACCGCTGGTGACAGCAGGGAGCAGTGCTGAGTGGGCATGAGGGAGCAGTCATTAGCTTTCCTTACACTTCTTACCAGCGGCACATCCTATATAATAAAAGCCCAGCGACTGAGCAGCAGAATGACCAGAATGACTGGTCGACCAGTCGCTATGACACACACTGACCACCAGGAGACAGATGCTCAATGCAGAAACTGCCCCCTGGTGGTCAGTGCTCTCCCACAGTGGGAGTGCCACTCGGCTGACCGGGATGAGTGGCGCTCCCACAGCAGGCCGATCCCCAAAGGCCACACCCCCCACCAGTGCACGAATCCCATGTACCAGGCCTCTAGTTATTTTCATAAGATGGAAACCAGTAAAGAGCACAATATTTAACAATTTGAGTAAAGACAAAGGAATAATAGCCTTAGAAAAGTTATTATTTTGGGGTGGGCTCATGCACTCATCAACAAAAATTTGAGTGATTCCTATGTGTTAAGTACAAGGGATGCTCACAGAAGCAGGACTGTGGGAACTCATAACCTAGTGCAGTGGTTGGCAAACCATGGCTCGCGAGCTACATGCAGCTCTTTGGCCCCTTGAGTGTGGCTCTTCCACAAAATACCACATGCGGGCGCGCATGTACAGTGCGATTGAAACTTCGTGGCCATGTGCAGAAGTTGGTTTTGGCCTGGGCCAGTCATTGTCATTATTTAATTTTATGGATATTGTAAGGTAAATTGTAAAGAATTTAATTTTATCAATAAATAATATCATTATTAAGTATGATATCAAGTTTTATTCAATGTAGCTATAGTTTAGCTAAGATTTAAAACTTTAAGTAAAGTTTATTAAGTTAATTTTAGGGAACGTTGTGGAGTGAAAGAAGATGTAGTGTCGAGGATTGAGAAAGGTATGTTGAGATAGTTTGGACATATAGAGAGGATGAACAAAAGGAGATAGACGAAACAAGTAAACAAGACGAGTGTGGATGGGAGAGTTGGAAGGGGTCGACCTCAGTGAACGTACCTCAATCAGATTGAGGATGTTTTTAGCAAAGGCCAGCTTAGGAGTGCCCTGATTAAGTTAATAACAATGTACCTACCTATATAGTTTAAGTTTAAAAAATTTGGCTCTCAAAAGAAATTTCAATCGTTGTGCTGTTGATATTTGGCTCTGTTGACTGATGAGTTTGCCGACCACTGGCCTAGTGCAAGGAGCCAACATACGGCAGTGTGAAGTGCTACATGGAAATACATAAAATGTGGCAGATGCAACCAATTCACTGAGGGGTTTGGCGACTGCCTCACAAGAAGGAAGTGGGATTGTGTCCCAAAACGCAAGTCAGGTCCAGAAGGGAATTACTTGCCCCTGCAGAACTGAACAGAATGTAGGATGGTTCAACAGAGTCATGAGAGAGACTCATCGCTCACTCACAGAGCAGGGAGAATTGGGGCCCAAGAACAAGGCTGCAGAGAGTGTAGGAAGACAGGGAGCGGCGGGGTCCGCCAGCAAAGACCTGTGGCGTTTATTAGAAGCCGCCCCCCTTTGGAAGGTGATGTTGGTTGCTCTGGAATTTATGTCAATAACAAGGAGGCATCTCAGGGTTTGAAAAGAAGTGAATATCCTGAGATGTGTATTCAGAACGTTGTCGCTGGCACATAGGGGACAATTTATTGAGTACTAAAATGGGAACAAGAGCGGACAAGCTATCAGTAATTTTTCATGTTCACAAGCATTTCAATAAACCATAATAAAGAAATGATAGCAACCAACATTTATTATTATGTGTTAGACACTCTTCTAAGCACTCTAATGCTACTTACTCCTTAATGCCTCATGCTGATTATACACACATTTTACAGATGAGAAAACTGAGAAACAGAGGGGTTGAGTGACATGACCAGTCACAGCGTTAGTTAAGTGCAGAGCTGGGAGTCAAACCCTGACAGTTTGGCACCGGGCTGTACTCCCAACTATTATATTCTTCCATCTGAAGGGAGTTAAGCAATCAGTCATTTCCTGGACAAACATTTATTTAGCTCCCGCCACATGCCAGGCAGTGTGTGAGGTGCTAGAGATGCAGAGCGGTCTCTGCAAGAGCTCGATCCTCGCCTCCTGCCAGTCTGGCAGTGGGCTGGCTGGACGGGGCGCTGGTGTGTCGGTTATGTGTGTGCCACGGCCGGGGGTGGGGTGGGGGGGGCAGGCAGCCCGAGACTCGCTGGCCTCGTAATGGCAATGGCTCGGCGTCCTCCATGAGGGCACAGCCGTGGAGGCAGCGGAGGCTGTCCTGTTCGGAACGGCTGCCCAAGGCGACGAGGGTCCATGTGAACTTTTGTCAGATTCTGCCGCTCTTCCCAGTGCCCCCTGGCCTCCTTCTCCGGCTGTCCTGCGGGTTCGTTCCGTCAGTCCCAGGACTCCCGGTCACTGCTGAGAAATGCAGGCTCCAGGATTTATTATTGCTGTCGCCCAGCAAACACATGAAATTCACTTTAGTCCAAACCACCCAAGCATGACAACTCTAATAATGATGTTTTAATAGTGTCTACTGTGTTAAAGTTTTTTGAAATCTGATATCTGACATGAGCTAATATAAGCAATATCACAGGCCCCCGTTTTTTTAATAAAACAGTTTCTTAAATGAGGAACTCAGTTAGACTGCACTGATAAAACCTAATGATTTCTAACATGACGTTTTACTGCAATATTTATTATTTCATTGTTAACCAAGACTGTGCTGTGGTATTTCAAAATATAAGCAATAATATTCTTCAGTCCAAGTACATTGAATTCACCTCAGAAAATTTAGGGAACTAATTATCTGAAACTACTCAGGCGGCGACTGTTTGCTTCCTGTATGATTACACTGTAATGTAAGGTTTTTCTGTAATGAAACAAAAATAATACACATTCTTTCCTCAGTATGCTAACCGACTACTTTTAAAATTGCTGTTGGGTTACTTGCAAATTTTTGTGTAATGAGTATGCGGGCTCAGCTGAGAAAGGTTGACATTGTCTGGAGTAACAGATGTGTGCTTACAGAGTTTCAAATGAAACCGAGACCCGAAGAGGCTCAATAAACAAATGACAATGTTTGGAAAAGAAAGGAGCTTGTTTCCTTTGTTAGGGTGCATGGAATTTCACCAACCTGTGTTTATAATTACTGTCTGCTTTAGTTAGCGCAAAAGAATCTACTTGCTACTCACTTATAAATAAACAAAATAGGTCTATTTTTCTATTCTGCAGCCGGCCTGTTGGAGTTTATTTTTCTTTTTCTTTTTCTTTTTTATTGACTACAGACCACTTACTTGATGTCTAAATTAGATTGCTCTATTTTAAACATTATTCTGGCTTGAGGGTTGTTTTCCCCTTAATTCTTGGCCTGACTTGTAAAGATGGCACCTTCTCTCAGATTTCAACTCATCCCCTCCGCAGAGCAAAAAGTATCAATTACTCCACGTAAGTCAGTTGTCCACGTGTGGCTGTTTGGTTGGATACCAAAGGTAGGTTTTTGTTTTGTTTTGTTGCCAAGCAAGTTGCTACTGCCCAGTTGATTGTAAAACAACATCAAATGATCGCTGTCGGTGTGGGGCCATGAGCAAACATCGTGTAGGATATAGAGCCATTTGTCTGGACTTCCTGAACAGACACATGTTTTTCGATGAGAAATTAAATCCCACCTTTTCCATACAAAAGCATGCTGTAGAATTCTGTGAAGACTTGGAAAAATCCATCAACTGCTTTTTGAACTCTTCCTGGGAGATCTTGCCATCAGTACCTGTACTGTGCTCAGCCTGTTGTTAGCTGATTGGGGTGGGCATGTTGGCTTTGCACACTGCGCTTTTATTTTTTCTTCAACTTAAGAATTGATTGTGCCAATATAAGCATAGGTCATAGGAAAAAAAGATATTGCATTTTGATTTTCATCTATAAAAAATAAAATTAATCTAGTTAACCAAATGCTTTCTCACAATTATTTTATTCTTGAAATTAATATTGGGCTGATACTTATTATTGAAATTATTCTTCAGTGTTAAGACAGATTTTTACTAGGTTATGGGTTTACCTTTTATGAAGATTGCATTAATCCATCACGAAAATTTTAAAACTCAATAAATTCAT
This sequence comes from Myotis daubentonii, assembly GCF_963259705.1. NCBI lineage: Eukaryota > Metazoa > Chordata > Mammalia > Chiroptera > Vespertilionidae > Myotis > Myotis daubentonii. The sequence goes on along the minus strand of NC_081853.1, from coordinate 3,319,074 downwards.
TTTACCATAAAAGATGTATAAAGCCATAAGCATTTTCCAGATGTGGATGTGGATATAAGTAAAGAAAACTCGTCTGTTCTGAGAGAGGAAAAACTGTTGACATTTCTTTGAAGTGTAATCTCTTTTGTTTATTTGGTTTTTAATAGCTTCCAGCAGTTAGCCACATATTTTTTAAGTGATGTTGCTCACATACTTTTTTTTTTTTAGTTGTGAGTGGCATTAACTTACTGCCATAAATTTTGAAGCCTAACCTATAAAGGGAGAACTTCATTGAGATGGGTAATTGTATAATTGCCAAAAATTCAAGGCACCATTTTCCTTAGCAGCAGTTCTAAAGTGGGATCTGTGGGCAGCAGGGGCAGGGAGTCAACTTGCTGTTGTTTTCAGCTGTCACCTTTATGTGCAAAGGGCAATCTTTAGCTGCTGCATATCCCAACAGCAACGTCCTCTTCTTTCTCTGTGCCAGCCATTTGACCATTCAATTTGAGCCCAAGAAAAGAAGGAAGCATTTTTCGGACTGCCACGGCACATCACTATACCCCTGGCCTAACGTGCTTATGTGCGCACAGGCACCCACAAGTGTGCTGCAATGAGGTGAAACTGCACCGTGATTAAAAAAATTCATTAAAATGGACCAAGTGGCTGAAAAGTCTGTGACACTGAAAAATGAAAACTATTTGGAAAGTAAGTGAAAACTTTAAAAAAAAATACGTATAAGCTCTGACATTTCATAATGATTTATATAACAGGCTGCATAAAAATTAATTTGCAATCAGGTGTAATGCTAGCTGTAACCAACTGCACAAAACATTCAAGGTTGAGGAAGTTTTTTTATATATAAATTAAGTTTGAGAACCATTTCTCATTCTGTCCAATCAATGTTTTTACCTATTACTTCTACTGACGTGGCTCTCCAGAGCGTGGGCCAGTGGCTGTCGCGGCCGGGGGGCGCTGCTGGGGACGTGGGGTGCAGCCGTGGATGTGGGTGCTGGGAGCCATGGGTCCTGCCCCACTTGCACATGTCCGCATGCCCATCTGTGCACAGGATAGAGTAAGTGCTGCTCTTCTCTTTGGTTGGAATGTTTTCTTACATACCCAACCTGAGAAATAGTCCTGAGATTTTAATAAAATGCCACTAAAGTGATATAATTGTTATTGGTACAAATAAATAGAAATGTGTCCTATAATTTTGAATAAAATGCTAAAGCAAGATCAACTTGGGCCATGTGCTTAACGCAGTGCTAAGTAATATGCTGAGAACACTAGTAATGAAGTTATTTTGAGGATGCTCCTTGACCACAGCCCCAGCTACGTATGAAGATGTGCTCTGTTTTCCATGTGTTTCCCATCAAGGAAGTCTGTGGTTACCTTCCTCATTCTGCTGGCCTGGAAAAACAGAGCTAATATGGTGGGATCTGGGGAAAGCTTTGATGCAGGGACTTTGCAAATAAACCTCCAGATGCCATATGGTTTACATTCATCTCTCAATTTATTTCCTATAAATGTCTATTGAATATTCCATTGAACCAACACATGTGAAACCAGAGCTGGAAAAGAGAGCCATGTATAGAATACTTTGTGGCAGCAAGCGATTATCATATTTCTTCCCCGATATTGCTACCAGCCTTAAATGCATGGTAAATTAGTCAGATGCCAAAGTTCTCAGACTTAGAGAGAAAATAAAGAAAAAATACTTCAAGACTTATCAAAACAAACACTCCGTTTTTATGTTGGGTAAAGTATTGCGTACTCTGCGACAGGAGTTATTTGCAGCAGCTCTGAGTCCTGTGTTTAAGCCGCTGCCACTTAAGGATAAGGTTGTCTGTGCGTCCGCTGCAGAAGGCAATGCTATTAATACACCGTAAAGAAAAAACAAAGGCTAGAGGAGTTTCACAGCAGCTACTTAGGAATCAATACTTTGTGTATCATCCTCTTTGGTTCCATTCTGTTCTGGAATCAGGCACCACCTCCCAGATCTATACCAAAGAGACAGCTCTTCTAAGAATTACTAAGTTTGCTCATTGCCTCTTTTCCAAAATGAGGCAATTTTCTTCCCTTTTAAGGCCACTACTTCCACAGACTGACCCCTTGGGGACTAGCTGCAGTGTTAGAGACACTTGCTGCTGTGTCTGCTGCTGGTTTTCTCTCCCATTGAGGAATCTTTTGTTTATTAAGCACCTGGCAACGACCTGTCACATACCAGTCATGGCACTTACAATGTCTGCTGTTACTTGTTGCCAACACAGAAAATATAAGGACTAAACACAGGTAGGGAGAGGGAAGGGGAATTTCCTCAGATGCAGTATTTCGTTGCTTTTCAGAATTCAAACTCCCAAGTCTTTCACTTAATGCTTTTATATTATGGGCTTAGTAACTTAATAAAGCAAATCAGAAAAGCACAACAAATTAAAATGTTACTACATTAAATCTAGTCAGAAGACCTGTCGGTCCTTAAGAAAGGAAAAGAGTACTTCCTCGGAGACGATAGCTTGTCTGCTGGGATTGCACAGCCTGCAGCACTGACTCGACACCCAGCTAGGTTTATTTCCTTAACAAAAATGTGGCATTTAACTGAAAATCATATTCTTTAGCCAACATTGTAGGCCAAATCTATAATAATAAAAGCGCACTGTGCTCGTTAGACTGGACAGCCAGATGAGCTTCCGGACGACGCCGCGGCTGCGAGGGCCGAGCCCCTTGCACAAATTTTGTTCATTGGTCCTCTAGTTACATTACAAATACATATTGTCCCTTGCATCGAATAGCAAATAAAATAGTAATAAAAAATAAAGAAAGAAGGGGGAGAAGTCACTAGAAGCTTTGCTTGGTGCATCATTCTTTTGTGAGGTCAGAGCTGGGGTTGAGAAATTTCATGTTTAAAAGGTTGGACCTGAACATGCATGTCATTCAGGTCTTTTATTAAATGAACTAGGGGCCCGGTGCACGAAATTCGTGCACTGGGTGTGTGGGGGGGGGAGTGTCCCTCAGCCCAGCCTGCCCCCTCTCACATACTTGGAGCCCTCAGGCATTGACCCCCATCACCCTCCAATCGCAGGATCGGCCCCTTGCCCAGGCCTCATTCCCCCCATCACTGGTTCTGCCCCCAGCCCAGGCCTGATGCCTCTGGCCCAGGCATCAGGCCTGGGCAGGGGACCCCCAGACCCCTCCGATTGCTGGCTCTGCCCCTTGCCCAGGCCTGATGCCTCAGCCAGAGGCATAGACCCCCATCACCCTCTGATCACCTGATCGGCCCCTTGCCCAGGCCTGACGCCTCCACCAGAGGTGTCAGGCTTGGACAGGGGACCCCCATCTCCCCCCGAGAACTGGCTCTGGCCCCCGCCCAGGCCTGAGGTCTCTGGCCCAGGAATCATGCCTGGGCAGGGGACCCCCATCTCCCTCTGATCGCTTGCTCCGCCCCCCGCCCAAGCCTGACGCCTCTGACCCAGGCTTCAGGCCTGGGCAAGGGGACCATCATATCCCCCCAATCCCCGGCTCCGCCCCCCACCCAGGCCTGATGCCTCGGCCAGAGGAGTTGACCCTCATCACCCTCCGATCACCAATCACTGGATCGGCCCCTTGACCAGGCCTGAGGCCTCCGGCAGAGGTGTCAGGCCTGGGCAGGGGACCCCCAGCTCCCCGCGGTTGCAGGCTCCGCCCCTGCCCAGGCCTAACTCCTCTGGCCTAGGCATCCGGCCCGGGCAGCGGGGACCCGCAGCTGCAGTGGCCCCGCGATCGTGGGCTCTGCTTTAGGCCCAGGCAAGGGACCCCTAGCTCCTGGGACTGCCAGCTTCGACCGTGCCCAGCTCCCATCGCTGGCTCCACCCCTACTTCCTGCTATCACTGGCCAGGGCGGCAAAGGCGCCTGATTCTCTGATCATGGCTGGGGGGCAGGGCAAAGGCGGCCCTGGGGCCGCCTTTGCCCTGCCCCCCAGCTCTTAGCTCCCCCCTGGGTTTCTGATCACTGTCAGTGGCAGGGGGCTTCTTCCTGCTTTCCCTTTTGCCTCCCTGCATTGTGCCTACATATGCAAATTAACCGCCATCTTGTTGGCAGTTAACTGCCAATCTTAGTTGGCAGTTAACTGCCAATCTTAGTTGGCAGTTAACTGCCAATCATAGTTGGCAGTTAATTTGCATATAGCCCTATTAGCCAATGAAAAGGGTATCGCCGTACGCCAATTACCATTTTTCTCTCTTATTAGTGTAGATGGATGGTGGGGGAGAAATCCTGTGTACTTTATTCTTATTATAGAAGGTGAATAAGATATTTGCATATGCTTTTCTATGTATTCCTATTATTATAAAATAGACATTTTCAGAGTTTCCTTCAAAAATGAGGGGCTTTACATGACTAAGTGAGGAAGGATGGGGTGAAGAGAGAGATTCTGATTTCTACATGGGAATTCATTTAATTCTAAATAAAGTGCATTTCCAAGCAAAATATAGAATGCTTTGAAAACCAAAGAATTTAATTAATTACCAAGAAGAAAATTATAATACATTCATCCACATCTATGTAACACACAATTAACATATTTACTATTTCCTAAATTTGTAGATAAAATTATCCTTTCAAAATGCTGTCAGGTTAAAATTCTTTGGTGAATCACTTCATTGAGTTATTTTCTTCTTTTCTACATTAGTATTTATTTTGTTTATTAATTTATTTATTAATTAAGTAAAATGCTTCCAAAATAGAGTGAGCTCTTTTTTAGATAGGTTCATTTGCAGCATGGGAAAGATAAACAACTTGAAAAAAGAAAATTTCCCTGGAGTCTTATCTCATTTTTGAATCAAAATTCTAAAGACAAATTCTGATTATACCCCTTAAAATAAACCTGCCGCATGGAAATCCATGCCCAACCCGTCACCAGGCGTGAGTCACGTCAGGAAACTGCGTCTTGTCATGGCAGGGCATCTGATGCCCGCGGCCCCACATAAGCAACCGTGTTAAGTGCATAAGATGTCCCTTCCTCTGGGTTCATGCTAATCATTGACTTGATTTGCCAATTAAGGGGAAAGTTAATTAAAAATGTTTGACTCTTCTGTCCCCTATGCTTTTGAGTGTACCTTTTAAACAGGGTTAGAAATTTCAAAACCGAAAAAGTGCCACTTGCGGGCTTTGCTGGTGGCTGCCCGACAGAGGGTTTCCATTTCTGCCCTCTACCCTCACCTCTGACCACAGAGCCAGCCCAGGCCTGCGGGGAGCTCGGCGCTCAGCTGCCCGCTGCTCCGCAGGCCTCCAGGGCCTCCCTCCGACACCGCCCATCTGCACTGTAGCTAACGGACCTGAGGACCCTTGGCCAGTCTAGGCACAGACTCTGGGCACGACCATCACCCTAACACTGACCTTCAGAGCTGCTTTCCAACAACAAAGGCACACAGCTCAAGTTATGATGTTCTAGAATGGATGTATCTACCTAGGAAAGGTTGGGAAAAATTGGTAACTGATAGGTGTTCCTGGTTACCAACCGTGATGACTCATTTTATGGGAATTCTGACACATTAAATAAATGGTTTTGACTTTTATTAAATGAGAGGCATTGAAATGTATCCTAAGACAGGAAAATTCTCTTAAATATCGTGTTTTCTAATAATGGGTGTAGATATACCCAGGTAGTTCAAAGGAAAATTTATGAGCAAAAAAGTTATTGGATTTAGAGCTCTGAGTAAAGTATTCCCTCTAGACCAGCAGTTCTCAACCTGTGGGTCGCGACCCCTTTGGGGGTCGAATGACCCTTTCACAGGGGTCGCCTAAGACCATCGGAAAACACAAATATAATTACATATTGTTTCTGTGATTAATCACTATGCTTTAATTATGTTCAATTTGTAACAATGAAAATACATCCTGCATATCAGAGATTTACATTACGATTCATAACAGTAGCAAAATTACAGTTATGAAGTAGCAACGAAAATAATTTTATGTTTGGGAGTCACCACAACATGAGGAACTGTATTACAGGGTCGCGACGTTAGGAAGGTTGAGAACCACTGCTCTAGACTGTGTGTTGTGGTGTGTGTGTGTGTGTGTGTGCGTGTGTGTGGTGTGTGGTGTATGATGTGTGTGTGATGTGGTGTGTATGTGTAGTGTGCATATGTGGTGTGTGGTGTGTGATGTGGTGTGTTTGTGTGCATGTGTGTGGTGTGTGATGTGTGTATGGTATGTGGCATGTATGTGTAGTGTGTGTGTGTGTGTGTGGTGTGTGTGTGTGGTGTGTGGTGTGTGTGTGGTGTGTGTGTGGTGTGTGTGTGATGTGTGAGATGTGTGTGTATGATGTGTGTGTGGTGTGTGGTTAATGTGTGTGGTGTGTGGTATGTGTATGGTATGTGTGAGGTATATGGTATGTGTGTGGTGTGTGTGTGTGGTGTGTGTGTGGTGTGTGGTGTGTGTGTGGTGTGTGGTGTGTGTGTGGTGTGTGATGTGTGTGATGTGTGTGGTTTGTGTGATGTGTGTGGTGTGTGGTGTGTGTGTGTGGTGTGTGTTGTGTGTTGTGTATGGCATGTGGTGTGTGTGGTATGTGTGTGGTGTGTGGTGTGTGATGTGTGTGGTGTATGTGGTGTGTATATGTGTGGTGTGTGGTGTGTGGTGTGTGTGTGTGTGTATGTGTGTGGGGTGTGTGTGTGGTGTGTGGTGTGTGTGTGTGTGTATGTGTGTGGGGTGTGTGTGTGGTGTGTGGTGTGTGGTGTGTGGTGTGTGGTGTGTGTGTGTGTAATGTGTGGTGTGTGGTATGTGTGTGTGGTGTGTGGTGTGTGTGTAATGTGTAGTGTGTGTGGTGTGTGGTGTGTGGTGTGTGGTGTGTGTGTGTGTGTGTGTTCTAGGGTTCTAGGTGGGGAGAGGAAGGGACAGGAGGGAAAGTGTTCAAATAGGGGTGGAGTCTCCTCCGTTCCTGGCTCCTGGCCTCAGCACAGGAAGCTCTGGATATGAAGGCCTCTAACGTTCAGGAGATTTCAATTTGTTTAAATGACTTCACAACCCACTTAATCAAAGAGAAACACATATTGTCCTTAAAGTTTCCTTTGGAATTCATTTATCTTCATTTCTATTTTGGATTCCTTATTGTTGAAAGTATTACACATGTCCCCTTTCCCCTGTTGTCCTCTCCCAGCCTGCCCCCACCCCACCCCCACCCCCACCCCCACCCCCATTGTCTGTGTCCATTGCTTGTGCTTATATGCACACAAGTTCTTTGGTTGCTCTCTTCCTCCGCAACTCCCACTCCCTCCCCCTTTACCCCCCACCCCCTCTCCACAACCGACCCTCCCCCACCTTCCCTCTGAGTCTGGCGGTCTGTTCAATGCTTCAGTGTCTCTGGATCTATTTTTGTTCATCAGTTTATGTTGTTCATTTTATTCCACAAATGAGTGAGATCATGTGATACTTATCCTTCTCTGACTGGCTTATTTCACTTAGCATAAAACTCTCCAAGTCCATCCATGCTGTTCCACAGGCAGCAAAATATCAGCTATAGCTCATAGCAATATGTTCACCAACACATCTCCTAGGACAATGGAAACCAAGGAGAAAATAAACATCAAAATAAAAAGCTTCTGCACAGCAAAGGAAACCATCAACAAAATAACAAGAAAGCCCACTACATGGGAGGACATATTCATCCTTTCTGGAAAAGAGTCATCATTCCCACTGTCTGACCATAGATATGTAAGCCTTCAGGGTATGGGCAAGCAGGCTTTTTTGGTTTTTGTGTGTTCTTTGTTTTGGGTGGGTTGCTAATAATAAACTATAATAACAAAAGGGTAATATGCTAATTAGCCTGGACATCTTCCAGATGTCCTTCCTGACGAAGCCGGGACCAGGGGGGAAGCCAGCCCGGGTCGCGGGTGCCTGCTGGCAGCCGGAGGAGGGAAGCCCAGGTGCTGGGGGCCGGAGGAAAGCCAGTGCCAGCAGCCGGGGAAGAAAGGCCTACTCTTGCACGGAATTTTGTGCACCGGGCCTCTAGTAAAAATATAAAAGTCTGTGAGTAGAGAAGAAGTCTTCCCTAAATCACACATCCTTTTCCTCCACCCTTTTTCTTCCTGAGAGGACAGGTTGGGGCGGAGTAGGAGCTGTTGCCCTGAGAACTGCCATAGGCCTCTGCCAATCCTCTCCCTGCCGAAATGAGGAGTGCAAACGACAGAAACCCCTCTGCCTAACTTAAACCAGGAAGTGAGAAGGGCAGGTGGTCGTGCAGTTGAAGGAAAGCTGGAGTGCAGGGTGGGGATGGGGGAAGGGCTTGGAATAAGAGCAGAGCCACGGTTGTCTAACAATTCTCCACCTTACCAACCACAGGCAGGACCCTGGGAAATGCAGGATGGACCGAGGCTGGAAAAGATAAGATGCCTCGACGGGCCCATGACTCAGAAAAGGAATACATTTTGAGAACAGGCCCAGGACAGGACGCGCTTTGACTTGGTGGCTGTGCTGGACACTGACCCCTTCCAGGAGTTTTCCTCAGGAGCGCTGACCATTCTCTGGGCCCAGGAACGGGCTGAGCTCTTTGTAACATCCCAGGAGATTAGCCACCTGGTTATCGGACTTTGAGCTCCTGAAGGCCAGACTGCGGACCCTCCCCTCCCCTTCCATGCCCCACGTTTGCTCGCAGCTGCATGTAGCTGTCTTCTCTCTCGTGCGTATACTGGCAAGTGGAGGGGGAGCGGGTGAGAGCAGAATTTCCAGGATGACAGACTGCTCTCCCCATCCTGCCAGCATTATTGGAATAAAGATTAGGTTCAATCCTGTCTGCTTAATTTCACTCAAGTAGTGGCAGGCGGCCTCAGACCCATTGTCTGCCTTTTCAGTGGGAGAGGCAGGGCCCGGGTCCCAGGGGGTTGAGGGGCGGAGGGCTGCACTGCAGTTTGGGCAGCACTGCTCCAGCTCCACCGCTGCCGATGAGGCCGCCCTGCTTCTTTCTCTGGGGTGTCACGCCCGCTATACCCTCTCTCCCCGGATCAGGAGGAAGAGCAACCTGGACAAGCCGGCTTGTCCTGCTGCTCAAATAAGCAAACAGATGCAAGCCCCCTTTCAGAGGACACTCCAGGTTAAATGATAAAAACGCAGGGGGACCTATTTTGGTCAAGCCTTATGTGGCCATGTTTTGGCTACAACCTTTAGCCTCTTTGTACCTTCAGTTTCTGGTCTGTGAAATTAACTTAGTAGCTTAAGTGACCCCTACGGTCTATGTGTGTGTTTCAGCGTCTAATGTCTTTACTTGACTAGCACTGGAATAAGAAGGTTGCGCACGTGCAGTCCCACCCACACCTTCCACAGGATTTGACATACAGCAGGCATCTACATATGTACTGAAGTAAGTATGCATCATTACGCAAAGTTTACCATTGCTATCTTAAAATTCAGAGCACAATTTGCAAAATCACAAAGACATAATTTTCTGATCAGATTCCCTGTTGGCAGCAATGATTGATTATTGCCAATAGGACAAAGATAAAACAGGCTTGCACATTAAGGATATTTAACCTTTCCAAATGGTTAAAGGGCTTAAGGGTCCCTAGCTGCTTTATAATACTCAAATATTAAAATTCTGCTTGATACTATCTTGTTTCCATGAACTCAGAATACTGAAGCCAAGGGTACATGGTCTGCAACTTTTGTCAGGCCAGGCAGGATTAGTTTTGTTAGGAAAAAGACCTTCCAAATATCACACCACTCCAAAAATACATCATTTTTCTATACCCTTCCTCTATATCACTCAATTCTCTGGAAATTAAGGTAAATTCTCCATGTCATATACATACACACACACACACACAGGCAACATTCATGTATAACTTTTTTGTTTTGTTTCATTTTATTCAGTTTTCTTCCCCATTCTCTAGTCATGGATGCTATTATCTATGTCATCTCAAGTAATATATGGGAGACTACCTGACTATAATTTACTAGGCAAGTGAATGAAAAATGCTTTCATTTACATGATTAAAATTTAATTAGCATTGTTAATTAACATTGATTTTTTAAATTTTTTCCACTGAAGTGTAACGCTTAACATTGACCTTAACTTTTAAAATAAAAGCTAGGTGTTAAGAAAGCCCAGGGAAATTGATGATTGATAACATGTGTTATGATCTAGCTCCCAGTGACCTAGGTGGAACTTCCGAAGTAATGTTCATTGTACCATATAAAACCCTAATGATGGTTAATGCTAACTAATTAAGATGAACACTGAATTGAGCCAGCCCTGCTCATGGGGGTATTAATATCTTATTACAGTCTAACAAAATATTATTTTAGTCAAAACCATATATAGTGAATCATTTTAGATTCTCACTAAGAAATATATTTTGAATCAAATTAGACATTAAAACCATATTTTAATCTTTGTTGCCAACAGAGATAATATTAAACACCTTCTTAAATGTAATATTATACCATGTGGGTTTTCTTTGTTTCATTTCGTGTTAAGTCTCAAACATAGAGAGATGCTGTACTTGTATATTATCACGTAAGAAATCATGAATATTTGCCACTCCCAATTTTTGAAATATCAAGTGTATGCTTTCCATTAATCTATCTGAGTTCTTACAAGTGCGCCTAGGTAACTCAAAACAGCCATTTCTGCTGGCCACTGAAAACATCCAACTTCCACATCTGCCACGACCTTCATTCATTTCCTTCTTCCCCAGTAAAATGTCTTCAGAATACATTTACACTGATATGATGGTGTGTTCTGACCACGTGATTTTGACTCTCTGGGCTACAATGTGCTTGTGCTAAAGATAAGGGGATCATACCACAGAATCAAGATGCCTAAAATAGTTCATTTCTTATAAGTTTTGGTCGTTGTTTAATATTGAATGCCTAATCATGACAGTAGGCACTGGGGATGTATACATGAAGAACGGTAACGTCTGGTGAGAAATACTTTAATACCCACAGTGTACTTAGTTGGCTGCTCAGTCAGATAGGGCAACAGTCACTGATGGTCATGAATTCATCCCAGATGAAACCAAAAGGCCAATGTGTCTGTGGAAGGACAGTTTGTTTGGAATGGAAAACACTCATATAATGTCTATGTGCTACTCACTGGCCTGCCGGGTTAGTGCTGTACCTTCTAGGGAAGAGGATGAGGATTCCTGTGCCTGGAGCTGAGAGCTGGCACACCTGAGAAACAGGGGAGGCATGAAGGCCCACAAGGACTGTCAGCTTCCCTGTGCACACTTCAGAACCTGGGAATAACTAATTCTCAGGCAGCGTTTCCCATACAGATACATCATTTGAGCAGTTCTTTAAAATAGTATTATCTATACTAATAAAAGGGTAATATGCTAATTAGACTGGACATCTTCCAGACGTCCTTCCTGACAAAGCTGGGCCCAGGAGAAGCTGCCTGCCCCACGGTCCTGGGCAAAGCCACCCGCCCATGGACCCCGGTGGCTGCGGCCAGCCCGGGTGAAGCGGGCCTGGGTCCTGGGTGCCTGTGGCTGGCCAGAGGAGGGAATCCTGGGTCCCGGGTACAGGCCCGAGGCAGTCAGGGGTGATCAGGCTGGCAGGTAGAGGTGGTTAGGGGCAATCAGGCAGGCAGAGGTGGTTAGGGATGATCAGGCAGGCAGGCAGGCGGTCAAGCGGTTAGGAGCCAGCGGTCCCAAATTGTGAGAGGGATGTCTGACTGCTGGTTTAGGCCCAATCCCACAGGAGTACCGGATTGGAGAGGGTGCAGGCTGGGCTGAGGGACCCCCACCCCTGTGCACAAATTTCGTGCAATGGGCCTCTTGTTAGATTATAAGCAAACAAAGATGTAAAATAGAGTGCAGTATCTCTGGGGAATTGGGGGGCAAGAAACATTGGTTTGCTGAGACCCTCCCTAACTTCCAGGTGAGACCCCCTGTCCTCAGGCACTGTCCCAGTGGGATGGGGACTCAGGTAGCAAGGACTGCTGATTTGGAGTCCTGCCCTGCCCCACCCTCTGTGCAGAGCACACATGCAAACACACAAACACACACACACACACACACACAAGCACACATTTTTGTCTGTTCACTGCTCTATATTCAGAGCTTACATTAGTATCTGCACTAATTATATGCTGAACTAATAAATAAATGCACTCACTTTTGTGTGGAAGGTATTTGGTGGTTCTTTTTATTTCCAAATATAGTGGATGCACAAGAAATTTTTACCCAGTTGAAATAAAATACTTGTGATGATGCCATTAATATCTGCATAAATATATTGCTACAGAAGCTTTCCTGTGGTAATTCGCTAACACCTCTTCAGACCCTCAGACGGAACATACCATATTATTCACCGCATAATTCAATTCTGAAAGAAATAGATACAAGCATATATACATGTATTTCCTATATGTGTATAAATATAGAAAAAAGACTGGAAGGACGTATTCCAGAACATTAATGGTAGTCATAGTGTTGTATTTGAGGGATGAGATTTCAGAGTGCTTTTATCTTACTTTTCATTTCCTTTTTTTTTCCTGCCTTTTCTAAATTTTATACAATCATCAATGAATTGTTGAAGAAAATTTTCCAACTCCCTCCCAGCATATCTGCGGTTCTGGCTGGTTCCCATCATGTTCCTGACTCCCATGTCTGAGACACGGGCCGTTCCTGCAGCGGCGCCCAGGCTGCGGGCTGTTTTTCTCCTCTCTGGACATACCGGCCTCTCCATGCTCACACCCTGCGGTGGCTCACGCTGGAGTGACTGACAGTGAGTGGAAATTAAAAACACTGGTTGGCATTAAAGGTCACCGCTTTATTAGAATTATTCATTCAAATACAATTAACTCACCCTGCTGGGCGGAGGGTGGGGGGGAGGGGGCGGATTTTACTCCAGGGAGAAGGAAAGATCTAAGCCCTTCTCCTATTTGAATTTTTTTCTTCCAACAACTTTATTGACATGGCAGCTTGAAACAAAGGAAGGCCATAGAGTGGGAAGGCATTTCCTTTGATACACATGAGGGAGGGTTAAGTTCCTTATTTTGAGCACAGAACGAGGTTTGAAATGAGTGGGGTCTGGGAAAACCTCGCTCAAATAGTGGTCCACATAACGCAGAGGGCAAGACTGTCTAACTTCCTTATCCTAGTGGGTGGAAGCCCCAGAGGGGCCACACTCAGCCTGCAGCCCCTCAGCCCTGCACACGGGGGAGGGCACCACTCTGGACCCAGGCTCTCTTGGAAATTCTGGTGACATCGCATGGACGTTGAAGCAGGAATGTACCGTACGCACCTAAAACACTGCAAGCAAACTCATGCGGTCTCCTGTTAGAATCCTCTCCAGAGGGAAGAAACTGTTCCTGACCGGGGACTCCTAAGTTCATTGTTCTCTCCTCCATTGTTGACTCCTTCAGCCAGCTTTGGAGTCAGCCAGCCAGGACTTCAAATCCTAACATGACCCTCTAAGTAGGGCAGGGAATCTTTTTTCTGCCAAGGGCCATTTGGGTATCTATAACATCATTCACTTAATATAACTCGTGTAACATACATTTCTGTTGCTATGAAAAAAGCTCCTAGATTTGTTGAATTTTCAGTCCCACCTGCAGTTGCCTAGGCAGGGCCAGACCAAAGGATTTCGCGGGTCTTAGGCAGCCCGCCGGCCGGACATTCCCACCCCTGCTCTCAGTCTATATCCTCACGTCTAAAGGGTAGTGTCTATTCAATGGATGCTGCAGGGATTAAGTAGGGGTGAATGTGTAGCACTCTTTCTTAACTGCATACTTCAAATACGTATGTAGAGGTTTGGGTACATATTACAAACCAGTATTTATTACCTATGTTCTCACAGTTGTGCTAAGACTTGGGAAGAAAAACTTAAAAACAAAAATCACAACCCATGCCTTCAAGGAGCTTGCATTCTTCTCTAGAGAACGCACGAGAAGGCGGCATGGCCCAGCAGAGAAGCTCTATAACTGGGTACTGGTCGGTGGCGTCTGGGGCTGGGGGCGGTGGAACGGGCTGACTGTACATGGGCGTGAGGCTCTTTTCGTTGTGATGGAAATGTTCTAAAACTGGGTTGTGGTAACAAATGCACAGCTTTGGAAATTTACAATCATGGGATTGTACATTTCAAAGGTAAATTTTATGATATGATATGAAAACACCACAATAAAGCTGTTAAAAATACCAGGTAGCAAGGCAGTTGTAGACACAGATATCTGCTAAGAGCAGAGTTGCTACCGAGGAAGCAGTGACCTCCTGGTGCAGGGAGAAGTCTTACCGAAGAAGGGACGCTGAGCTGTGTCCCAGAAGATAAGTAGCTTTTGAGAGTGGACAGTAGTATATTCTAAGCAAAGAAAGCAAGTATCAAGTCCCCCAAGAAAATAGGATCAAAGTCATTTGCTGAATCAAAATAAAATGTTGACTCTCCTTACCTCCAAAATATTGCCTTCTTTATATGACACAGAATGCTTATTTTGCTAACATGGTGTTTCTCCTTCCCAATCCTGTCATGCAGTATGTCTGACCCGAGAGGAAGGAAGGTAGATCTACATTTGTAGATGTACCCCCACCAAGTCACTGGAGTTAGCTTCGAAATCCACCAGTCTAACTGACCTGAGTTCCAGATGAGGAAACAGAGACTAGAGCAGTAACTCTGTAAGGTTTTGACCACATCCCACTTAACCACTTATGGAATTTAAAAGAACAAAACAAAGATACACAGCAAACAAAAAGCATAGCCGTGGCATGCACCCCTCAGCACCCACTAGGATGCCCTCTGCTGTGCACGTGTGGGTGGGTGAGGCTTTGTAGTCAAATATCTCAAAGTACTAACTTCGTACTCGAATTCCAGGGATAGTTTCATTCCATGGTAATTTTACTCATGGAAACCAAAGTTCAGTTATGCTCATTGACTTCTATGTAGGTTATGAGTAATTGTAACAACTGCATAAGAAAGAAATGACTGTTGAATCTAAGAGCGCTTTGGATTCTATAGTGAATCCTTGCAGGGAAAAGAGATGTGGTTGAGGTTCATTGCTCAGTAGGTGTGTGAGGGAAGCTGGTTGTGTCAGCCAGGCCTGGTCTCAGCACCGCACTGGAATGTCAGTCAATGCCCCAGATACAAGCACTTCTTTCCTCGACCACCAAAGTTAGTAAGAGGCAATCCTCAAACACAATGGAAGAGGCTGAGATTGAGGGTGAGTCTGGTCAAACCAAGCAAGAGGCCCTAACCAGTTTGGCTCAGTGGATAGAGCATTGGCCTGTGGACTCAGGGGTCCTAGGTTCTATTCTGGTCAAGGGCATGTACCTTGGTTGCAGGCACATACCCAGTAGGGAATGTGCAGGAGGCAGCTGATCAATGTTTCCCTTTCATTGATGTTTCTCTCTATCTCTATCCCTTCCTCTCTGTAAAAATTCAATAAAATATTTTAAAAAAAGAAGAAAAAAAATCAAGCAAGAGGGTTTGGGAAATTGGTAAAATACACACCTGCAGCAGGCCTGGGGAGCCACCTTCACGAAGCCCTTGTCTGTGTGTTGGGTTTATGGGTGTTCCGGCAGCTCGGTTTTCAGTTTATCAGTCCTGTGAGTATAGCTTCATTCTTTGGAACTAAGGACTCCAAAGGGACGCAACTTTCAGAGCTCAAAGCCCCCTAATATCCTGAAGATGCATCAAATGAGACTCACCATTGTTTCTACACATGGCTTGGAAATAACAGCCACATGCACCCCATTTTCCTTGGCACTCGTTTGTTTTGTTTTGCTTTGCTTTATTTTGTTTTTTAAAGCTTTTACTGCTTCTTTCTAGTCCTAAGACCACAGCAAAGTTCACCAGAGAAACAGCCTTCCTATGTAATTACAAATCATCAGAAGGTGACGTGTGTTTTGCTTCCTCCTAGCATGAAGCACTGCGGTCAGGTCGAGAGTGGTGTCAAATACACAACTTCACTGCTTTGAATCTTTTAAAGGCTGCGGCTCCAGATCAAACAACTGCCTCCTGCACACAATATTCCGTGTCTACGTGTCATGACTGATGACAAGTCAGAACACCCCCTGCTTACTCAGCCTTCATGTGAACGTGGTGGTCAGAGCTGGCGTGCGTCTGCATGTTAGATAAATAAGGTCCAAAGGCACGGAAAGGTAGAGGTACCGCTTAGGGTCAACTTGAAAGAGGAAATTCATGACCAGTTTGCCCATGCAGAAGGCTCGAGTTTCTTCACTTTACGGCTTTCCAAAGGACTCGCTAATCCAGTGGTTCTCGACCTTCCTAATGCCGTGACCCTTCAATACAGTTCCTCATGTTGTGGTGACCCCCAATTTCATTGTTACAAATTGAGCATAATTAAAGCATAGTGATGAATCACAAAAACAATGTGTAATTATATATGTGTTTTCCGATGGTCTTAGACGACCCCTGTGAAAGGGTCGTTTGACCCCCAAAGGGGTCGCGCCCCACAGGTTGAGAACCGCTGCGCTAACCTATACCGGCTCTGCGTTAGGTGGCCTAAGGCAGGGCTCCTCACCTCAGCACACTGACACCGGGGCTAGTCATTCTTCGTTGTGGGGACTGTGCTGCCATCGTAGATGTCTACCAGCTTCCATGGGCTCTGCACACTAGGTGCCCCAGAGTGTGTCCGGGCACTGCCAAGTGTCCGTTTGAGAGCCATTGAGCTGATGTCTTGAACCTATAATAATAGAAGTGTAATATGCTAATTAGACCAGACATTCTTCCGGACAAGTAAAATTTAATTTTGATCATTATATTTTAAAAAGACAAAAACAATCCTGTCAGTCGGAGTGAGGGGCTTGCGTTCTCCAAAGGTGCAATCCAGTGCCCTCCCCTTCCATGCAGAGCCCACGGCAAACTGAGAGGCCATTGTCTGCCGCTTTCCCTCAGGAAATACTGCACCAGCTCAACGGGAAAGCACAAGTGAGGTCATTTTTTCTTGCTGACTAAATCATCCCCTGAGAAATTTCAGTCATTTCCTTATACCCTATAGTTTATCCGTGGCCTTTCCTTAAGCACATTTTAAGAAATTCCTCACATATTCATCTTCATTGGCGCTTCTGGTGCTATAATGAGGCATTTGTTATAAACATTACTGACCATAATCAGATTTTCATTTGAAACCTTATATCGGCAAACTTTTGTAGGAAAGAATGTAACTGCAGACAGCGTTACTGAAGAAACAGTTAATACAATTTAAATAAAAAGGTTTATGGCCAATTTCAACTCATTTGGTGAATTGTAATTATGTGATTACCTATAGATCCTCCATAGTATGGCATTTGAAAGATCAAAGTTAGTGAAAAGTCAGCATGTAATTAGTTTCTTGCTTTGGAGCATTAGGTAGAATTACTGCAAAGAGGCAAAACTATCATTTTATAGAGACCCTTAGGAGATTTATAATGATGGTAGACAAATATATGCATACAATATCAGCTGGTGTGCGAAAATTTAATTTTCGTGAGGAAATGTGGTTGAAGATGATCACAATACATGGGGATGTTCTTATTTTAATATTGGTGGATGTTATTATTAGAGAATCATATCAAAAGATATGTCACCAGGGAGAAAATATCATTTATAAATCACTAATGAGTAGCAAACAGTGTTTAGCTTGGAGGGATGAGGCATCTCTTTACAATGTGCATTTCTGATCAAACACAAGATCAAGTGCAGAGAGAATAGTACATCCACATTTTATCTCACTCTCTGCTGGGGTAGATTTTTCAAGTTTGAGTTTCACTGCCTATATTGCATTTCCTTCTCCTCAGAGAGGACTCTGCAATTAGTAGAATGTGATTTGTATTTGGAACTTAGCTATTAAGATAACATATGATTGTATAGATTAACTATTGTATAAATTTTATTTATGTCCTCAAAGTAATACATAGCTATGCAACCAGTTTTCCTAGGAGGGCACAGCAGGAAATCTCATGGCTGACAACATACACCCTCTGGGGCTTGGTTGAGATTTCTTGCTTTTTAATGTAAGGTGAATTCAAATAGTTCTCAAACCATATTGTTTGGGCCTCCAATGACCCATTTTTCGGTATATTAGAGTAAATCTAAGATTGTTTTCTAAGGAAAAGCTTAGGCACGGGCCCAGGTAAGCTCAGGTTTGACTACCCCTGTGTGGCAGCTGAGCTGCGGGAAGAAATTGGAGAACTTTAACGCCTCCTCTTTTGTAAGAAGACACCTGTCCTTTTCCCTCAGTTGAACAGACTACTAGAACTTTTGTTTTCAACCACAGCCAAAACCCAGGCGAACCATTATCAAGTCCAATGATAATCTGGAACCATTGTTAAATGGTTCTGTGCGGTGCGTCCATTTTCTCCTGGAACATCTCATACGTACCACTGACCTGAAGCCACCCTCTTCTTCAGGGCAAAGCATCCGGCCACTAAGTAGAGCGATCGGCGAGGGCCTCCGGGCGTGCTCCGTTACACCGTGCGGGGGCCTGTGGGCACAGCTTGAGCATCTTGTCCGTGAGGACGCGGGGATACTGCCTTAGCACCAAGAACAGTGCTATGAAACTTCATGTTCCCCTACTGATGTGAACTTCCGGAAAGCTTAAATCAAATGTGTCAGCTGCAGAGTGCAAAGGACTTAATGACAATCATTTGTAGTTCAAATCACCCTCCTCATTTCATTTCATATTGCTGCCTGTGATGTTCCTCTCCCTGATCTTTCGTACTAAAGCTAACTTACCTTACCTTGCTGAGTAGTATGTTTTTGTAAGTCATCTTACATGTTTCAGAGAATCAATTAGCTGCACAAAAACAAAATCACTGCAATGTAGGGACCGTACATTCTGGCTTGCCCACATTAACTAATAAGCTAAGCAGGTTCCAGGAAACCAAATAGAGCCTCAGATAGGCAGTTTTCTATTATTTATTTAGGAAATGCTTATAATCCTCCATGTGGTATCCTACCACCAATTCACTTGACTCTCGGCTATGATAGTTCGGCTGGAGGCTTAAAGGAGGAAGGGGGAACTGGGAACTTTCGGAAGGTCGGGATTCGACGAGCAGAGCAGGGCAGTCATAGGAAAGCCGTGGGAGCCTGCAGGCCAGACCCACGAATATGGGAGAATAACAGTGCAGAGGCCTCAGAGAGGGAGCCGTCTAGAACACGGCAGATTATTGCCAGCTGGCTTCACCCTGTTGCTTCGGAGAATCACTACACATCTTTAGTGACTCATCAGAAAATCACTAAGCATCTTAAATTCCTGTTGCTGGCCACTCTGGAGGATGCTAAATAGAGTTGCCCATGTGTGTAGCTCTCGATGGCAACTCAACACCTGCAATATGGAGCGTGTACCTCTCCCTTTCGATTTGGGTTCATACTCAAAACCCATTGTATTGGCTTGGCCCTCAGAACCTCACAATGTGCCATCTGTCTGCCTCAAAGAGCAGTTGTGTTTGTTCTACTGCAGTTCAAGGTACTTTGGGTTTTTCCCAAGGTTCTTCTGCTAAAATGAATTCAACTTACCCCACATATTATATATTTTAAATCAGAAATCATTCCAAAATTTTGTTAAACTTAGTGAAAACCATATTATAACCCTTCAATTTTTCAATTTGAAGAAGACACAAATGTTTTGCAACAATAGATTAACCCAAATAAAATGGGCATCCGTGGATATCATCGCAAATGTCCTTACAAAAGAATGGAAAGCTCTTTAACGGGCCTGTTTGGCAAAAAGGCAAGTGATGGGTGGAAAGTGGTCTGGCTGGATTTCATATACTTAGTGTCTAGCAAAGCAAAGAAATATTTGACCATTTCTACGGTCAACTATTTTGATGTAAACATTTAAAAATTGGCCAATTGTTATAAAACTAATTTATGCTGTTAGAGCTCAGAATAGAAGTACCCTTAGAGTGGAGCATGGTGTCTGGAGCTGGAACGAAGTCTTCTGGAGTCATGAGAGTGTTCTGCTCATTATTTTTTTAATTACAGTTTACTTTTAATGTTATTTTGTATTGGTTTCAGGTGTACAGCATCATGCTTAGACAATTGTATACTTGATAAACTGCTCCCCCCAATATTTCCAGTACCCACCTGTCACCATACGAAGTTATTGCATATTACTGACTATATTCTCCATGCTGTACTTTATATTCCCATGACTACTTTGTAACTGACAATTTGTACTTCTTAATCCCTTCACCTTTTTCAGCCTCCCCCCAGCCCCTCCCCCAGCAGCCGGCAGTCCACGCTCTGTGTCTATGAATCGGTTTCAATTTTGCTTGTTCGTTTACTTTATTCCTTAGATTCCACATACAGTGAAATCAGATGGTATTTGCCTTTCTCCTACTGACTTATTCACTGAGCATAATACCCTCTAGGTCCAACCATGTTGTCATGAATGGGAAGATTTCATTCTTTTTTTATGGCTGACTAATATGCCATTGTATATATGTACCACAGCTTTTTTATGCATGCTACTATTGATAAGAACTTGAGTTGCTTCATATCTTGGCTCTTGCAAATAATGCTGCAATAAATATATGGGTGAATATATTCTTTCGAATTAGTGTTTTCGGTTTGTTCAGATAAATCCCCAGAAGTGGAATCACTGGATCGGAGGCAGTTAAATTTTTAATAGTTTGAGGAACCTCCATACTGCTTTCCACAGTGGCTGCACCAGTCTGCATTCCCGCCAGCAGTGCACCAAGGCTCCCTTTTCTCCACATCCTCGCCAGCACTTGTCATTTTTTGATTTATTGATGGTAGCCATTCTGACAGGTGGGAGGTGCTATGCCATTGTGGTTTTGACTTGAGCCTCTCTGATGATTAGTCACATTGAGCATCTTTTCATATGTCTATTTGCCATCTGTATGTCCTCTTTGGAGAAGTGCCTACTAAGATCCTCTGCCCATTTTTAATTGGAAATATTGTGGGGGGTTTTGCTGTTGAGGAAAATATTCTGTTTCTTAATCTGTTTCTGGGTGCTGATTGTTGTGCATTGAGTTTGTGAAAATTCATCTTGCTATTTAATTATAGTTTTTGTACTTTCCTATGTGTATGTTAAAAGAATTTTTACAAAGCTACTGTTGGAAAACCAGGAGAAATAGGCAGTCTCTTATATTTCTAGGGAAATCATACATTGGTATAACCTAATGGAAGCAATCTGGTAATATCTATCACAATTATAAATGCATGTATCCTTCAGTCCTATAATTTTCCTTTCATATATTTCTCCTACAGATAAGTTACACACATGAAAGATGATGTATTAATAAGAATATTCATTGCAGCACTGTTTGTGACAGCAAAAAAATTAAACGCTACCTAAATCAATAGGGCCAGTTAAAAAAATAGTGCATTTATATAATGAGATGCCATTTAAAATTTCCAAAATAAAATAGGAAACATCCCATGTACTGATTTAGAAAGATCCCAAAGCATATCTAAAAATAAGGGCAAGGTGTGTGTGTGTGTGTGTGTGTGTGTGTGTGTGTGTGAGAGAGAGAGAGAGAGAGAGAGAGAGAGAGAGAAGAGATGGAGAGGCAGAGAGAGAGAAGTTTCTCAAAGCAGAGGTATTATATTTATATTCAAGGGCCCACAGGAGACGGAGGTGACTTTATTAGTAAGCTATCTTTTTTTGTTACTTTTGAACCATTCAGTAAATTGCCCTTACAAAATGATTTAATTAAAAATAATTACAAAGTAAAAAATAGACTCTAAATATGAAATTAATATTTCAGGGCTTGTATTACCACTCAA
The DNA here is from genome assembly GCF_963259705.1 of Myotis daubentonii. Lineage (NCBI taxonomy): Eukaryota > Metazoa > Chordata > Mammalia > Chiroptera > Vespertilionidae > Myotis > Myotis daubentonii. Next base: position 3,297,434 of record NC_081853.1, on the reverse strand, counting down.
TGTGAAAAAAATGCAAAAGAACAAAAAATGTTATTACTTACAGGTTAACCTTCATGAAGGTGAGCCATGAGTCAAATTCTTTGGAATCCCTCCAGTCTCTTTTTGAATTATCTGGATTCCATTTCAGAAGTGTGGTCAGGGAAGAGATGGCTCCGTATTGCAAAAGGGCCTCTATTCTATGCCATGAGCATGTGCTCGAGAAGCTGATGCCTCACACCTCCTCCTTCAGAGATCCACGAAGGGACCATGGCAAGCGTAGGGCCCCTTCTCCTCATGATTGGGGGAACCAAGTCCTGACTTGTATGATAATTTATCCAAAGTCATTCTCAGGGGGTCTCATCAAGAACATGAATCCAGGTTTTCTGCTGAAAAGTACATTATTGTGTGCAGCTAATTCTTGGAGATGAAGACCCATTTCCAGAGCTACCACTCCATGCCCTGACCACCTGAAGCTTTTCGGTGCCTTTCTGATCCATGATGGTATGTATGATGGTTTAATAAAAACTGTCCTCCTGGGTCAGCGCTCTCCCAGAAGTTTCATGAATTTACACGATGGAAACTCCTGGAGGCAAGATAAAGACCTGAGAATGGGATTCCTAGCCAACTAGATGCTTTGTATAAAACTGAGAGAAAAAAATGGGAAGAGAGATGGAGAATGGGGTCAACTTCAGTAGGAAAGTGAATTGTGCATATTACATAAAGGTTGAATATTTTAAAAATATTTTAGAGCCTGGTCAGTGTGCTCAGTGGTTGAGCATGGATCCATGCATTAGGAGGTCAAGGTTCAATTCCTGGTCAGGGCACATGCCCAGGTTGTGGGCTCGATCCCCAGGAAGGGGCATGCAGGTGGCAGTCAATCAATGATTCTCTCTCATCACTGATGTTTCTATCTCTTTCTTCCTTCTTCTCTGAAATCAATAAAATATATTTTTTAGAAAAACAATAAAAATATCTTAGAAAATTAAATTTGGCGTGCACAGTGATAACTAGGCGCCATGGCTTTTGCCAGCATTGATTGCTTCTTCTGGTGATGGAAGGTCATCATTCAGGGTTTTGAGGCTGCATCTGGCTGCAGGTGGAAGGGGTACCAAGTAGATTAATGATGTCTGCCCTGCACATGGTCTCAGAATGTGGCTGAACACATTCCATATACATCAGAATCTGCCTTTATTTACTTCAACAACTTTTCAGCATGTATTATTTCTCAGGTATTTCTCATTATGGTAACAAAATGATGTTTAAGATACATTACCACCATATATGGAAGGCAGACACTCAAACAAAAAATTCTAAGAAATTCCAATTAGATTCTATATTAAGTCTTCTGTGGCCTATTTATGCTTTTTTACTTTGTCTTTGAAATCAAAGGGCAAAATCACGTCCATCATCAGTTAAATTCAATCAGACTCCTATTATTGAGGGACATTAGAGGTCATGTTGTGCCAAGCAATCTGATCTACCAGTTGTTTCAAAGTCTGTGAAGCAACTCTGGAATAAAACACATTCAGCATCTTTGTTTTCACGTCTCCCTCTTCCTCCTGCTGCCCCCATGGCGATAAGCTCAGGTCCTACATCCCAGAGCAAGTCTTACCAGAAACTGCACATTGAAGGGGGCAGGCATGTGGTTCCCTAAAATAGGGAGCTTCTTGACCTTTTCATAGCCCTTGCCATTCCATGAATCCTTCCAGGATGCACGCTCGCCCCTGTGTGGGAGGGAGGGAGGGGCTAGAGGACCAGCTCAGCTCTGCAGCCCGCAGGTCCTGGTGAGTCCATGCATATACATGGGATCAGGGGAGGGAAAGTCTTAAACCCAGATTAACCTTGAAGCTCAAATTAGATAAAAACAAATAGAAATTTCTCCGTGGGAATAAGAGATTAATCTAAAGGAAAAGTATTCTGTAGCCCACATAACTTTAATTAAGATGAAAGGGTTTCCAAGTATCTGCTTCCTGGACAATCTTATGTTTAAAGATGTGTGTTGAGCTCAGCATGAAAGAACTAGTCTATGCAGCTCATTATTCACTTTTATAAGGGCCTAGACTTTGGGCGCTCTTTGTAAAGCTCTGGTGTTCACCTCCTGTTCGCTCTCCCAGCCGCCTTCGTCGAGGCCTTTGTTACATTTTGGAGAAATCTGTCAGTCGATGGCAACGAGGGACACACCTCAGGGCGGTGACACCCCCTTCCAGGTATGGGTAGACGTCAGGGGCACAGGACACCAACCTGCCCGGGCTGCAGCCACATACTGGAGAGCACATGAGGGCAGGGGTTTGTGCAACTGACTTCTCACATGTAATGCATTCAGACACATTTTTGTTGTTGTTTTCTAATAGGGGAAATCTGCTAGGAAAAATCTTACACACAAAGAATGAAATAGAGATTATAAACACATTGAAAGACTAGAAATCCTTCACTGAATTTATTAAAAGAGTTACTGCAATTTTTTCAGTTCACCTTAGTGATACAATTCTGATGCTTTAGGTAAGCACCTTCTACTTTCTTTCGTGCTGTAAGCCCTGGCTGAATGTCAGTGTTTATCATGGACCTTTGTCAGGACCACTTGCTCAGGGCAGTCTCCGGAGGGTCCAGACAGCAGTGAACGGCATGGACGGCTCCCCAGATGTGCACGGTGTGGGCACCGCTCATGGGCTTAGTGATGACGTGAGAGTTAGAGGCCTGGGTTCAACCTTAATTTCTAATCTGTAACAATGAGTCATACAGCACTTACTTCATGGTAGGAGAATTAAACTAGATAATCTGCACAACAGCCACATGTTCCAGACTCTCATTCCCTTGTGTCATTAAAGAGATAGATATCCCAAAACATAGAGACATGAAATATTCTCTGATGGTTCCACTTCACTCCTTCAAGGTGGAACCTTGGGGAAATTATGTACTGTCCCAAAGCCTTGGTTTCCACACCTGTAAAATGGAAATAATATTTACCTGCTGTGGGGGTTGTTTTCAAAATTAATAGAGTGTGAGCCTAGTGCAATGCCTGGCAGTGATGCGATTCTGATGAATGTGAGATATTGGTAATTATTAGGCAAAGGCTGTTTAGAGCAGGGCTGTCCTTAGAAAGCCAGGAAGTGAGTGTTGTCTTTGTGCTACTATTTTCCTGGGTGTAACTGAAGTTGATCTGCAAAATGTAGAGAATATACTCTCTGCAGAGCAAAGGAACAAAAACACTTGCCAACTGATCTTTTGTGATATTAAAAAAAAATAGAAGTCTGTATCACCAACTAAAACAATCATCCCGTCTTCCCATCCCACTGAGCTCTCAGTCCTTCAGAGACTCCAGTGTGACTCGCAGTAAAAATAGGCGCTGAGCCTCATTCTTCTGTGTTTTCGGCCTTGTTTAACCAGGGGCCCTTTCCCTGCACAGCCTATTACTGTGGACACTTTGCGTGGAGTTGGAAAGAAGATGCTCTGTTGCAGTGGTCGGCAAACTCATCAGTCAACAGAGCCAAATATCAACAGTACGATGATTGAAATTTCTTTTGAGAGCCAAATGTTTTAAACTTAAGCTATATAGGTAGGTACATTGTTATTAACTTAATTAGGGTACTCCAAAGGCTTAGGAAGAGCCACACTCAAGGGGCCAAAGAGCCGCATGTGGCTCGAGAGCCGACCACGGCTCTGTTGCATTTGAATCAGGGCATCGTTTCTGAGCCTGGAGGAGCAGCAATCTCTCACAGTGTTTTTATCCTACAGAAGTACCGTTCAATGGATTGCTTGCATAAAAGTTAAATGACAGAAAATTAGTAGACACCCAAACGTGTCTTGCTCACATCAGCAAGGGGAAAAAACCTAAATATTCATCAGTTTAGCAAACCTCCAAGATGGCTGTGTGATTGCATAGCTGAAGGGACCAGGTAACATAAAGAATCAGGCCTGCCCTAGCCAGTCTGGCTCAGTGGGAAGGGCGTCAGCCTGCGGACTGAAGGGTCCCAGGTTCAAGTCCTGTCAATGGCACATGCCTGGGTTGCGGGTTCAATCCCCAGTGTGGGGCGTGCAGGAGGCAGCCAATCAATGATTCTCGCTCATCACTGATGTTTCTATCTCTCTCTCCCTCTCCCTTCCTCTCTGAAATCAATAAATATATGTTTTAAAAAATAAATTAATTTAAAAAAATAAGGCCTGCTGGGCATTCCATAGCAAACCCACCAGAACAACCTATTTTCTTATTTAAAAGCTTTTTCTCCCATTTTCTTAAAGCAGCAAACCTTCTGTTTTTCCACTTTTGATAAAAATATTTCTCTATCTCAGGAAAGATTGCACAATTGTAATAATAAACTGCACCGGACCCTTGCCCACAATGGCCAAAGACAAGGAGGAGGGCCGGGGCTAGCGAGCTGGAACGCGTGCTCCGCCCAGAGGGTGCAGCTGAGCAGAGGCCAGCAGCGCCTGCCGCCTGGGACGGCCCAGGGTGGCCACACCTTAGAACTCACACGCGGAACCTGAAATGATGCATTTTCATCCGGAATCTGCCGATGTTTGCATGTTTGCTGAGGTTTTAAAATGCACACAGAGACATGTGGGGCCTCGGAGGCTGATGTGTAACTTCCCAGGGCGCGGGGCCCAGCGGGCGCTGAGAGAGGCCAGGAGGCAGGCGGCTCTGACCCCAGGGATGGCACGGGCCCAGGAGCAGGGCCTGCGGGTCTGTGGGCAGAGGGAGGGGTGCGGGCCCAGGAGCAGGGCCTGCGGGTCTGTGGGCAGAGGGAGGGGCGCGGGCCCAGGAGCAGGGCCTGCGGGTCTGTGAGCAGAGGGACGGGCATGTGCACTGCGCCTGCTGCTCCCGGCGCTGCTGCGGGCCAGGCTGGCCGCTCTGGGAGCTGAGGTGCGGGCACCGGCAGGATAGGCCTTTCTACCCCGTTTGGAGGCGTTAGAGAAAGTCCCTGCGGAGGGTGGATGGGGAGGGAGTGAAGGTAAATGAATTTGTGCGCGTGGCGTAAGGACAGGGAGAAAAATAGCGCGACAGCAGCCAGGACGCGGAGGGGGGAGCAGAAAGGGACGCCAGGAGCGGCCTGGAGCCCAGAAAACAGGGCAGGACCAGCTCTGCCAGCACCTCCCGCTCAGCAAGCCCTCCCCACGCTAGCACACTGCCTCCCGCTTCTCTCACACACACGCATACACGCATGCACATGCCACACACATGCACACATACACACGTGCACAACACACGCCACACACATGAACATATATGTATGTGCACGAGCTACATACATGCATACATACGTGTCCACACATACACACACCACACACATACATAGACATGCATAAACACACACACATGCACACACGAACCCACTCCCCGCCCAGCCCCGGGCCCTGCGTGCAGCGAGGCTGTCCGGAGGAGGCTGGGGCCCAGGCCTGGCCTTGCGGGCACCCAGGGAGCCTGCAGCTGCACCTCAAGTGCCCCTTTGCCCCGGGGGGTGGGGCGGGGGGTGGGGAGGGGAAAGCGGGGGCAAAGGTTTGCTGTGGAAGAGGAAGGTGCAGCCGGGAAGACCTCGCTACCCCATCATTTGACACCTTCAGCTCCGTTTCTCAGCTCCTGCCCATCCCGACCCTGTCAATGCGAGCGAGACAATGCACTTGGGTGCCTAAAGGGAACGCGGGTCCGGAAGCCCAGACACAGCTGAAGAATAAAGCGCCCGCTATTTCCTATTGTCCATTTTGTACCTTATTTCCCCCAGCTTCTTCCACACCCATTAAAACCCCACTCCGAGTCCCTCTGTTGTTAGACTGAATGAAGAAACGTGAACGCCTCAGGAACTAAGCTTAAAAACATTGGTGACAGGGTGGGAGGTCCCAGCATGTGGCATTTTGTGCCGGATTCTAATCCTGGTGGCCTCGCTTATGTTTTCTAGTTTGCACACCTTTTGGTCTGCCCATCACTCCACGTATAACCGCGCCCCCAAGAGGTGCTCAATGAAGTTTGCACTGAGCAGTGACCCTCTGGTTCTATTCGCCGCTGGAGCACTTGTGTGAATGTTTCCAAAATTCTCAGGGATCCTCAGACCAGGTGAGCTGGTATTATTTAACATTAACACCATTCCAGGCCGTGGAATGGTGCTGCAATCAAAAGAATTGTTCTGTACAGCAACAGCAGAACGAACTTGTATTCACTTTGTTCAAACCCCCCAGTTGACATCTCTGTGCCTTCCAGCCGGTGCAGGATGTCTCATGTGGGCCTGGGTAGGGCGTGTTGAGGATTTTAAAGCATCGTTTGTGGAACTAAGGGCTTCGCCGTTCCTGTGAAGCCCATCATTTCCTGGCATTAGCTCAGCTTTTCACTTAATTAATGTAATACATTAATTTATTTTTATATTTTCCTCTAATCTTGTCAACCCGATGTGGATTTTGCTTTTAATAAAGTACAGGGTAAGCTACTTAAAGTGGACTAATTGGGCAAAGCCTGACTTGCCTATCGGATCAGAACGGACAGTGGGAGGAAGGTGGGGCTGGGGAGGAAGGTCAGGAAAGACAAGGCCGGAGGGAGCCCGGGGAGGGGAGGGGAGAGCTGCCAGGCACGCAGAGGGCGGGCTGGGGCCTGGAGGACCCCAGGAGCCAGCTCAGAAGTTGAATTCCTTTCTGGGTTAGGCGGCAGCCCGAGCCAATGTGAGAGAGCGCGAGAGGGAACTATGGAGAGGTTTGCAGTGGACTGTGGTGTGTCGCGCTGTCCCGTGGGCAGGTCCTCCTGCAGCTGTCCCTCAGCGAGGCTGCACGGGGCCACGTGCACACGTTCACCGGGCTCCTGAGCTGCATCGGGAGTCTCTGCCTGAGGCCAACGCAGACCTGTTTTAAAGGGCCCCGCCTTCCACTCGGGTGCGTGTCCAGCTTGACCGTTGAGTGGGTGCTGGACACGGCCGTCTGAAACGCCGCTCTCACTGTAGGGAGTGAGACTATTGGAGTCAAAGTGCCACCCCAGTGTCCAGCCCGGGGAGGCCGGGCCAGACAAGGCCCCGGACCAGGGGGTTCTCCTTCACATTGACCCGGGCTGTTACTCCCGGGGACGCGGTGGTCTAGGCGCCAGCTCTGGGGCCAGGCTGCTTTTTCCATTCCAAACGGGGATGGAATAGCATCCACCTCACAGGGTTCTAGAAGATTCCGGGACTTGGTATGTAAAGGTTTAGAGTGACTGGTCCATGGGGAGCAGTGTGTGTTAGTTCATACTTATTATCTGTCAGACTCTTCTGGCTGCAAGTTGCGCATCACTTCTTCAGGTTTCTCTTTCTCTCTCTCTCTCTCTCTCTCTCTCTCTCTGTGTGTGTGTGTGTGTGTGTGTGTGTGTGGTGTTCCCCTCCCTCTCCCACCTCTCTCTCCTGTGCCTTTCTCTTTGTTGACTTTGTCCTCAGGCAAGCTGTCTCCTGTGCACCCCACTCCCCCAGGGATCACAGGCTCCCAGCGCTAACTCCAATGGAAGACAGATTCTCCTTTCCCATCATCCCAACCGGGCTCCCAGGATGGGCTTCGCTGGGGGTGCTTGAGTCACAGGACCATCACTGGAGTCGTCACTGAGGGTATGGAGCTCAAACCCACCTGTGACGTGTGTCACTGTCACCCACACACACAAGGAGGCAAAAGCTCTTGGGCTGAGACCCCCCCCCCTTTCTATTCTCTTGAAACAGTTTAGCCTACACGTCAATGCACTGGCCAGTGGTGGCGGCTGCTTTAGGGCTAGAGCCACCTCTTCCCTCCCCCGCTTCCTCTGGGACCCTCCCCGCTCCTAGCTGTCCTCAGCCTCTACCGCTGGTGAGGACCCTCATTGTTACCCTTCTCCGCCTGCTTAGAGGCATTGCTACAGCCGCTGCCCTGTGGCTTCAGGTAAGAGATTTAACACATGTAATTTCAGCAAAGACAACTGCCCCAGGGGAAGGCCTCCAATTTTATCCAAATGTGCACTGTGTTGCTTGTTAGAATCCTAGCTCTTAGAGGAGGATCACATAGGTTAAGGGGAGGCAGAGAAGTGATGAGAACATGGCCTTGGAAGGCAGGCACAGAGTATCAGAGAGGAGAGTGCCGAAGCTGGGACAACTTCAGGAAGAGGAAGTAGAACAGCAGGGGGAGCATGCCTGAGGGTCTGTGTAAGCTGAGCCATTGGGGACCACCCGGTGAGCACCTCCAGCAGCCCTCTCAGCTAATCTACTGGAGGCCTCAGCCTGCATGCTGCCCTGGGTGATTCAACAAAAGGCCCTGGGCTTTTCCAAGTCCTCCAAACAACCATGACAGACACCCACTTTTTCAGTGGTCCGGGGTGCTTGGAACTTTGAACTACTACTCAGAGGGCGAGCTCAGGAACTGGAGAAATCCACACCTATAACATCAGGATGCAGACTCATCAAGTTGAAAGTATGCCCTGCTTACAATATCCGTCAGTTAGTCTGAGCCCTTTTCTCTGAGTTCACAATCTCTGAACATGTATTGATACCATCAAGCTTCCTGTGTTCATTATGTGGCACACAGAGCTCCTCTGTGAACATGTGGCCCATGATGCAACTGCAGGAAGGGTGGACAAGCGCAGAGTGCTGTCGCCATCATTCATCACCACTTTCACGCTGCATAGAGAAATGGGCACCGCCCCCCTAAGATCATTAACATTAAAGCAGGCATTAAATGGCAATGGGGTGAGTCCTCTAGATGTTTGTTCAGATAAAATAAGCAAAGGCAAGAACATTTATAAACAGTAAGGGAAACGTCAATCAAATAAAAGATTCACCTGCCAGTGTAATAGAAACCCTATGAATATAATAAAAAGACAACCCACTGAATGGGAGAACATACTCACTGATATACTAGTATCTGATAAGGGATTAATATCCAAAACTTATAAAGAACTTACAAAACCCAACACCAAAAAACAAACAATTCAATTTAAAAATGGGCAAAGGACCCAAATAGACATTTCTCCAAAGAGGACATACACATGGTCAATAGACATATGAAAAGATGCTCACTATCACTAATCATCAGAGAGATGCAAAAAAAAAAAAAAACACAATGGATAGCACCTCACACCTGTAGGAATGGCTATCATCAATAAATCAACAAACAACAAGTGTTGGCGAGGATGGGGAGAAGAGGAACTGTAGTGGGAAGGCAGACTGGTGCAGCCACTGTGGAAAGTAGTATGGAGTTACCTCAAAAAATTAAAAGTGATACTGCCTTATGACCCAGCAATTCTACTTCTAGGAATTTATATGAAGAAACCTGAAATACTAAGTCAAAAAAATATACTTACCCCTATGTTCATTGCAGCATTATTTACAATAGCTAAGATCTGGAAACAGCCCAGGTGGCCATCAGTGGATGAGTGGATGAAAAGCTGTGGTACGTTTACACCATGGAGAACTACTCAGCTCTAAAAAAAACAGAAGAAAATCTTCCCCTTTGGGACAGCATGAAAGACAAGCACCATATGATTTCACTCAGATTGGAATCTACTGAACAAAATGAACTAGCAAACAAAATAGTCAGACTCAGAGATAGAGAGTAGGCTGACAGCAGGCTGGATAGGAGATGGAGGGATAGAGCAAAAAAAGAAAAGAAAAGATAAAAAAACTCATGAACACTGACAACAATGCAGTGATTGTAGGGGTTGGGGGAAGTGGAAGAGGGTATAAAAGGAGACTTGACTGGGGGCGGTGAACACACAATATGCTGTACAGATGATGTGCTGTAGAATTGTGCACCTGAAACCTGTATAATTTTAACCAGCGTCACCCCAGTAAGTTCAATAGAAAGGGAAAAAAGAAACCCTTTGAAATGGGAGAGTAACTTAGCTGGAGATTTGCAACACTCCATGGGTTTGGGCCACGTATCTGAAAGTTAGGTTGAGACTAAGTTAGAAAAATAAGGATGGCTACACTCTATTAAAAGAAATAATTTCATATTTTATCCTCTCATTTAGCATTCTTCTGCTAAACTGGCAGCACACCTATGGGGGGGAGGGTTTGACCCGGAGTAGGAAAGAGTTCTGCATTGGATTCTTCCATTAACATATAACTGTGTAATGCCTTCCAGATGGTACCTTGTGTGATATTTCTTTACATAACAAACGTGTGCCTGATGGATTCCAGGGGATGTTCTAGGTCCTAGGGATTCAGAGGTGAATAAGAATGAGTGGGGGTGGGGAGAGAAAGTATACAAAGAGACAAGTAAAATATTAGATAAGTGATTAAAAACTTTGAAAATAGGGTGAGTGAAGGCAAGTACCTGGTGGCTCTCTCAGTGGTGTTAGGAAAGATCTCTTTGAGTTATTTAATATTCAAATGAGCCACCACCGTGTGACAATGAACACAGAATACTTCAGGCAAAGGGAACAGTTAAAGAGGAGTGAGCATTCATTCATTCATGTCCATTCCAGAAATACTTATGGAGTCTTGCGGTGTGGCAGGCCCTGTCTCCGGCATCAGAATTCAACAGTGAACCAAGATCTCAACTTCACAGCACTGCATTGTAGAGGTGGAGTTGGACACTAAACAAGGAGAATTATAAGTAAGTTATATTTCCTGTTAGAGACTGGTAACTGTTATAAAAAATAGCACCTGGTGGGAAGACTGAGAGAGCGAACGGCAGAGAGTGGTGAGGGGGCTGGTGCAGGTCACAATATTAAGTAGGGTAGTGAAGGTAGGCCTCACTGAGAAGAAGTTTTGAATAAATGATGAGCCAACGAGTTCTGTAGGGGACCGAGAAGCAGGAAAAGAACAGCCCTTGCAACAGCTCTCTGTCAGGGGCCGACCTAGCGATTCGGAAGGCCAGGGTGGCTGGAACAGGGTGAACAGGAAAAGGCCAGAAAGGCAATGGGGAATCAGCTTATGTAGGGCCTTGTAGCCCAAGCGAGAATTTTAATGTTACTTGGAGTGAAATGTGGAACCACTGCAAATTTTGACCACAGGGTTGACCTATTTCAGAGCACCTCTCTGGCCTCTGAATGAAGAAGAGACATGAAGGGGCAAGAGTTACGAGTCTGCTTCATCAACCTGAGCAGGAGGGAATGGTGGCCTGGACCAGAATTTCAGGGGTGCTGGGACATGGTTTGATTCTGGATACATTTCGCAGGTAGAGCCAGCAGGACTTCCTTTGGGGGTTGACTATGAGATGCACAAGAAAGACTGATCAGGGATCGCTCCCTGACTGAGTGGATGAGTGGAGTTGCTATTGACTTAAGAAGGTTGAGGGTAGAACAGCTTTCTTGTTGGGGATGTCAGTCAGGAGAGGAGGCTGGCATTTCAGACCTTGGGAGTGAGCAATAGGGGAGTTTCATCAGGACAAGGGTTAAATTACAGGTCACCCCAGGGTGAAGAGGTTGGGCAGAAGGAGAGAAACCACAAAGGAGTCTAGAAAGAGCAGTGAGTAGAGTAAAAGGAAAATGAAGCAAGTGGGTGTCCCAGAGGCCAAATGGATAAGGGTAGCAGGAAGGCAGTGGCCAACTGTATCCAAGGCTGCCGATAGGATAAGGAGGAGGACTCTAGTTTGAAGGGCGTATTGAACAATTGTGGTGAGGTGGGAACTGTGTTGATGGTAGTTTAAAAAGAATGGTAAGAGCCCCAGAGAGAGCAAATGCACACAAGTCTTCAAGGAGTTTTGACAGAAGGGGGTGCATAGTAGTAGGCAGGGCAAGTGTGGTCAAGAGACGGGTGTTTTGTTTGGTTTGACATGGGAAAATAACAGCATATGTTTGCATGTGGATGAGCTGACCCAGGAGGGAGGGAAAAGTGATGCTGTGGAAGGGAGAGGGAGTTGTGGAGTCATGTCCGTGAGTAGGCACCAGGGGTTGGAGCTAGTGTAGTGGTAGAGGGGCAGCTTTTGATGGGACCATTGATAGCAGGCAAGCAGGCAAGCAACATATGTGGGTGCAGACACTAGTAGGTGAGTGTATGGGTTAACAGGGGTCTGTTAATTTCTCTTCTTGTTGCTTCTTAGCAGGAAGAAAGCAAGCTGAGAAAGGGGAGGAGTGTTGGGGTTCAGAGGAGTGAGTGGGTTTAGAAGATGTGACAGTGGCAGGGTGTGTGGACAGTGAGGCGCCCCAGGATTACCATCCAGCAGGAAGGGCCACCTGAGCCTGGTTGCCTAGAGGACAGTGTGCCTGCAACACAGCCCTCAATCAGAAGAGCATCCTGGAATAGCAGGCTTTAGGTCAGGCAGCATTTGGCAAACCTGGGTAATGGGTTGATTTCATTTCAGATAAACTCTATGAAAATGATTTAAACACTGCCCTTCTGTATTCCACTTCTGAAAAATAAGGTGAAAATACATAAGCTTTTACCTTCAAAGTGCTTGACCATGTGAAAGTGGGAATTCACTCTTGTGTTCATTAAACTAACAGCTAAATCTCCTGATTATTAAGTGTTTATTGAAAAGCAAAATTTCTCATCCATACACTTTCCCTTTTTATTCTTTGAATACCTTTCAGCTTT